>NC_049984.1:23163941-23175665 GCF_000003815.2 Branchiostoma floridae | reverse complement strand
TGCGAATGTCAGTTGCCCAGATCACCAGAGTGCACGTGATCTGTATGGGAAGGTCAGGCTAAAGAGAGTAAGGTTATCACTGGACAAGTCGTTTCCAGACCTGTATAGTATGGCCACACTAGACTGTGTTCCACCTCATTAGAAAAGTGCGTCTTCTTCGGTGAACGTGCACGTAGTCTCCAAGCAGACCCTACGGTGCCTTAGAAATAGTATCAAAGCTGGCCAGGGACTTGGTATACCGGCACCAGGTGCCCGTTTGACTCCCTTAGCCGGCTATCTCCCTTTGGCCGGCTATACTCCTTTGCCAGCTTTGATACTATTTCTAAGGCACCGTAGGGTCTGCTTGGAGACTACTTGAACTTAAACAGAAGAAGATGCAATTTTCTAATGTGGAGGAGAACTGTAGAGTGTGGGCATAAGAGAAAGGTATGTGTATGATTTGTCCTGTGTTTCTTTTTGTTTCTTTGGTAATGCCATTTCCATACTGTATACAGGTAATTTGTTGTTTTGGGCTAGTCATATTCGCTTGGTTTTTGGGCCTGCTTAATCTATGGTACAGGCAGGGTTAAGTGGTGGAGGCTTAGCTTTGTTCTGTTTTAAATTCATTATCGTTTGTTGCATTTTGTCGCGGCAAATATATGATGAAATTCCCCTTCTAAGCAACTGCTCATTGGTTTGCGGGGATGTTTGCTGGGTGTTTGCTCTGACTACAACAGCTTCTGAACTTTTCAAAGCTTCCATTGCCAGCAGCTTGCCATCTATAAATGGGATTGACAAGGACATTTTTCATAGTAAATTATGCTGTTAAATTTGGCTTAGATACTACAGGAGATTTAGGTTTGGGTTGGATGGATTGAATGAAAATATCATACCACCCTGGGGACTAACTGTTGCTGCTGCATGGGGGCTACCACTATTCATATTGTCTAATGTCTATGGAACTACAGATAAAAGTATCATTGGTCAAATTATGCAAGTAACATTCCGATGTCAAGTGAATAACACCCCAGAAATAAATCTTTAATGAATATCATTGGAAGAACACAAACCAAGGAGACTTAGCAGCTGCATTAGGTCAGTACATTGAAATAGGAAGATATTAGTATATCATGTGACAGAGTAACTACATGTGCATGGGCCATCTGAGACAAAAAAAGGTAGCGTCTCAACAACTTCAAAGTACTGTGGTTGGTTACATACTTAAGAAATCCGAAATAAGTAATGTTCATCCATGTCCAAACTTACAAATTCAGAAAATGGAATTTCACAGTCAGACTTTTGCATGGTGCACAACCAACACGGTAAAAAGCTCATTTTTCCAACCACGTACCACAGACAAAAAGGCAAAAATACACAATAGGTCTACAGAAACCCAATACATTTCATGCAGGCCTGAGGTCTACGAACTCTTGTTATGATTGATTTCTATTCCTCTGGAGTCTGAGAATAAAATTATGATCATCTGCATCATAACAGGTGATTATTGTGGACACTTGTAATTGAGTTTCTACGTTTTTTAAAACTTAAGCTTTTAGCCAGGGTGCCATCCGGAAAGTAGTTCGCTCCGGCATTCATATATACACTGTCAGTCACTTTTAGCTCTGACATTCATTATACACTGGTATATAGTATATGTATCGCTTCTCTGCCCTTCTGTCTGGGATCCTTGACCATCTTAATGTTTGGAATCGTCCAAATTTTGGTCCCTTAACATGAGCGAATTATGTAATGGGTTCAAGCACTTGTTCGAACAGGCATTCCCACACCCAAAAAGCCCTCAGTCCGCCTGCGAGAGGGCCTGTTGTCATTGAACGAACGCTCTAGAACCCATTCCTTAAGTCGCTCATTAACTGACATTACCACCAAACGGTCTCAGACGGGTAGCAGAGGCAAACATAGGAGCAAACTACTACTTGGATGGTACCCAGGCTATTTTATAATATGCTTTTAGGATACGACAAAAAAAATTCACAAAATACACGACTGTCACAGTAACTGTTTTAGGAAAAAATCACAAAATATCTTTAATAGTCCATTCAAGCATTATATTCTTTCTCATACAATGTATATACATCAGATTCTGCATTTCTAGTTAATTATTCCTGTCCTTGCCATCTTCTATTGCACATTCCAATTACATGTGAAGCTTTCATATTGACATAACAAAAAGTACAGCAACTTTCATACTGTCAAGTACAAACTATATTCTGTAGATGTTCAATTTGAATTCGCATTTAACGGTAATGGGTAACTACATTTCGTCAAATAGATAATGTAATATCTTGTTACAGATTGGACCTAATTGGGGGTTTTATGTTTGGACCTACAATAACTTCAGTTTCACACAAAATCGTCAATATCATTGTAAACTAAACATAGTTGAAAAACGTGGATTAATACATGAAATTGTACATGAACACTGAAAGATAACCAAGTCAAAAAGGCAAGGTTCATGCCTTACATATAAGTTACAATACTTCTGAAAACAAAGCTGAACAAAACGACGTAGATGACTGCAGATGACTTGAGGTAATAACATAGTCTGTATACATTGCTTACATTCAGTGAACATCAGATTCTGTAAGTAGCACAGGTATGTATATCTCTCTCGGCTTTTCTTCGCTGACGAAGGCATGTATATAGAGGGGCATAAATTCACAATATGTACTCATGTACACGTCATTTTCTTTAAAAAATCTATTGCTTTTTATGTTTTATTCAAGGCCACACCCATGTAATTAGATGTTCACCACCAAATCCCGCCTTGTTGGAAAAATTTGCTAAGTTAAACGATATATCCAGCCCAATGACTAAAATCAAAGGCTGCTGTCTTTTCTGCATCTAAAAACAAGAAAACCCTCTGTACATATTTAGACTTAGTGTTTGAGAATTTATTTTTTTCTTCATAAAATGTGAACTTATCACCAACAATAGTAATATCATTTTCTTGCTAGCCCATGGGATCAACTTGGGACCTAGTACCTGAGCCAATTGAAACCAAAGTTCCTATTCCGCAAGTCTCCAGTTACACCATCTTCAACTTCACATCCTGTCAATCAACTTCAGACACACTGAGACAAACACAAAGACTGCAAACAGTACAACAACCTCTTTCTTCACAGAAGTAGCAAACCTTCAGTTAAATAAACTGTTAAATTGACATCATATGAGTAGGCTAAGCATTAAATCATCAGCTTTATGGCGCAGTCAGATAGTTGCGATCATCCTACGACCGCTAACTTGGGGCATTTTATAGGACAGCCATGCATGTGTCCTACAATGTTCAGCTGTCTTGCTGCAAAAATGCTCTCTTGGATCCTTGTGGATGGTTGGCTATGTCACTACCTGCTTAAAAATCCTATTGTCAAAATCGTACGATGATAGAACGACCTAAATGTGACTGCACTCTTACAAATGTACCAAGCCTCAGAGAAACTTCTTGTAGTGATAAAAGACCTCAAAATTAAACAAATTGATATTCAAGTACATGCTGATCTTCAATGAAGATTAGACATCCAGGTCAATAAGATCTGCATAACAGTTACTCAAGAACCATATTGAAACAGACATTTCAGCATACAAAAGGCTTGGATAATGTATGTAGCAAATTGAAAACTCACAAAATGTACATAGCAACACTAAAAACTTATAACAATATTCAATATCCAAGTCATATATAAGTACACCAATATAATTAACACCCAATATTATTGCCCTCAATTATATTGCTTTCAAAAAGCACCATTTGGGTACAAATGCAATGCAAAAATACAAACCATTCAGCTTAGAAACTGTAATGACAAGTTTGCAAAGCCAGCAACATCTTAATTACAAAATCAACAATCAAGATTGTATTCTGATATGTTTTCCATTAAAATGGCTAAGACAATACATTTAACTGATTACTAAGTACTGATATACATTTTTGTACTGCTGCACAGTCAGAATCTAGTTAAAACTAAGTACATTTATATTATGTCATTTGGTAATCTTAATATCACTTCTGCCAACTCCTAAGTATCTCTGTCAGCATTTACACACAGAATCAACAGGTCACTCCATTTTTGCTGGCTAGAGTCAAAATCTGAGATTCGGAACTGGATTATTTAGCAAGAGGAGTGAAGGAAGCAGTATACAAAATGTACATTTGAGCCCACTGTCCAGCTTTGAACAGAGACGGGGGACACCACAGGTTATCTGACACTTACGACCTATTGCTGCAGTCACGATGACCTCAATGCCAATGATATCACAGCAGTAGTCTATTCTGAGGGTCCTTTCCTCATTTGAAGTGTTGGTTAAAGTTTAGTCTTCTTTCAAAACTACATATTAAAATACTCCTCTCTTTAACCATCTTGCCAATTCAAGCAAGCACACCTTTCAGCTGTGAAATACATTTTTCAATCCAGCTTATAGATATTGAAACTTGGGCAGCATATTCAATATATTTGGTCTATTTAAGACTCATTTCAAAATCTCTCAGTATAGAATGTATTCTTTTCTAGAAACAATTTCTAGAGAATCAGCAGCAATTGACAAGTCATCATTATAACGCTGGTTCACCTTAATCCGAGGGTGACCTATATCCGTTGTTTGTAAGAAAAAGCATATTTAGGGATATGATGTCTACATTTTGGAAATATTGCAAATTTGAAACCACTGTCAGCAGACTTAATACTCTTAAAAAAATGTTCTGTTTTTAAAGACAACGGATAAAGGTCACCCCACGGATAAAGGTGAACTAGCGTTATATCAAAATTTGCGTAACTCTTTGGTCAAAATAATACTGAGTGAATCATTCCTTGGTCTTTAAGTTTCAGATGTACTCCTCAATATCACAAATCACATTTACTGCACCGGGCAGGACAGTGTCAAAGATGCCTTGAAGACGAGGATGAACAGAATGAGGGAAGGGAGAAGAGAGGAAAACAGAAGACAGACAGAAATTGTTAATTCACTGAACAAGGAACAGAAATGCTGTGACAAAGACAAATTGAAAGTAGATGAAAGACAACATTTAAAAAAGACGACAGTTATGGTGACGCAAAAAATCTCGAGAATGGGCCAAATATTCAAGGAAAAGGAGGATTTTCGAGGATTTTAGGTGGCTCTTTTATCGTTTTTGCATTTTTAGCACTCTACTCGGTAACTCAACTGTGATAACTGCCCTTCTATTAGTGCGTAGGGAACAAAGCAAAGCAACGAAAAGGTTTCAAAGCACTCAACAGCAGTGTTAAAAGAAAAAGGTGCACAGACAAAAATGTTAACAAGACATTTCAAGAGACTCAGTACACAAAGTGTTTCACCAAAGAGACTCACATGCCAGAAAACAAAAAATGACACCGTTTTTTTTTTTGTTTCATGGTTATGGTTACCGTAGTGGTACACAGTTGCTTATTGATAAATGTTATCCTTGAAAAGTTGCAATACTTTGTACTTCCTTATGAAAAATTGTTTCTCTCACAACATCTTTAATAGGAAAGTTGAGTGTATCAAAATGACCTGTACTATGGCAACCACTGCACTGCAAAAAAATTGGCCATTTTAGTTGGCAATGCACACTATACACCATTTTGCATACTGTATGGAAGTCTGGATGCCATGCAGCTAGCTTGCAGTGGACGAATCAGACGCAAGACTCTCTCTCTGCAACGTCATCATCTCGGTCCATCCTAAGGCTTGGAGAATCAGGTATTTCTATCTCTACTTGGTTAGGCAAAAGTGTCCTTTTTGCACCCCCCTTGGGAGGGGAGGGGGTTTTCTTACCAGATGGTAGTAGAGGCACTTCTTCTGGGTTTGACTTATTTGACTTCTGCTGTTGACTCCTGGGTAGCATAGGCTCCTCTTCTTCTCTCCGGTCGGAGGGGTGCGTGCTGTCCTGTTTGGAAAACCAGGGGGGTTCTGGTACCATCCAGGGGGCCTGGTCTGGGGAAGGGGGGAAAGAGGGGGGTGCGGCAGGAGTGGGGGAGGAGGGGAGAGTCCAGCTGGGCTGCGAGCTGTCGTTCAGCAGGTCTTGATCGGGGATCGCTCGCGCTGCTTCCGCTACGCCTGACTTCCACGGTAAGGCTTCTTCTGCCACTGTAGGTTTGGGGATGGCCCTGGGAGCGTCCATGTTGTCTACAAGAAGAATATCACTGTTACAATACAATATCATTTTTCCTGTGGATAACAACTTTCCTTATTCACAATCACAAAATGTAATATATTGACTGTTTGTCACCTTCCTCAGAAAAGTAAATACTCTGCTTCTCATCACTGCAGCTAGGTGTCACTTCTGCATCATTCACGTTACAATGTCAGGGCTCGAAATACCACCTGCATATGCAGGTTAGTGCAGGTAATGTTGAAGCTGTGCAGGTATTTCTGGTGTCTACCTGCACCAGTGAACTGCACTGGTCTATGTACTGGGTTTTATACATTATAACATTGTACATGTAAATACCCTATGATGAAGGTGTATATGGATTTTAATTAGCGACACTAACTGTTACCACCTATAAAGTATAAATTAAAGAAAAAAAGAAAGGTACCTGAAATATTTTAGTTTGATCTATTAAGTTCTTAAATTCAAAGGGGTGCAGGCAAAATTTGTCTGGTGCAGGTATGCAGAAAAAAAGGATTTCAAGCCCTGAATGCGTTATTCAAAGTCATGGTACTTTGTCGTATCAATAAGCTTGTTGTTTGCCCTGAGGAAGGTGACAGACAGTACCCTAAATGTCAGCTATAGACTAAATGTATTCTAGTTTAACAGTGAAACCTGCAGCTGAACATTTGTCAAGTGATCACCTCTACATAAGGACCACTTGACCACGGTGACCTCTTTTTAGTGGTCCTACAGATATTTTTTCTCATTGACCCATTGAGGGTTTTCGGAAAAACCTGTCCAGTCCGGAATGCGGAAAACCCTGTCCAGTCTGAAAAGAGGGTCTGCATGGGGGTATACGTTGTAAGCTACTAAGTACTAGTATACAACAACATTTTTTATCTTTAATATGGCTAAGCACAGAAATACCATCAACTTGAAGTGTGACACAATGTCATACAAAAATTATAACTTAACAAAAACCATCCATCACTGTTACTTCTGTGCATCATATAAAAAACTTTAACTGAGACTGAACATGCTATTAGCCTTACGTCGTAATTTTGCAAATAAAACACATTATTTTTAAAAGGTACATAGTTCTATATAGCTCACAACTTGCACTAGGGTTTGAAAAATGCCATCTCGGATTTATTGTAGTGCATTGTAAAATATATGTAATGTTATAACATTGTGTACTAAAGTCGTGTTGATATTGAAACCTTTCGCAGTCATTCTATTAAACCAGGATCTAAACAGACCAGCTCTCAAAATGAGTGCTGCACACTTATCATTTAAAGAAAACCTTTCAAGCCTGTCTTTGTAATGTATTGCCACTATTTAACAACCCGAAATTGACGGACATTCATTACCCATTGTTTGATGGACAATGGGTGTAATTCTCTCCCCCTCATGTCCTACCAGATAAGTGTTAAAAAATGGGTACTTTGCATTTGACAGAACTGACTTTGTGTGCATGCATATTGCACCTTTGGGTCACTCATTATGCTGCCGATTCTAATCATTCTATAGTTATGTGTATCAGTTTAGTGTAAGTGCTGTCTGAAGTAATAGTTTTAAGCATTGCCAGGAACCCCTATGCAGACCCTCTTTTCAGACTGGACAGGGTTTTCCGCCCCATTTCCCTGTCTGGACTGGACAGGGTTTTCCGAAAACCCGACAGATTGAAGCATCATGTTGTTATTGTTGTCTCTCTAACCGCTTCAGTTTGTCGGTATAGTCACATGTGCTTAGAACCCTGCCTACAGTGATGACCACCTGTTCACTGACAGATAGACCATAATTTATTGGTGCCATGAGTGATCTTCTTGGGCAGATTTGACTGTTTGTGAACATCAAACGATAAACCGGATAGTGAGTGAGTGAGTCTGGGCCACACACCCTTAAACTAACATTGATAACCATGTGGATACTTAATCAGTATACTAAATATAAACAAAAACTATAATTTCAAAACAAGGAAACAAACAACAATCACATCTTCAGTGCACTCACCATAAGGTTTGAGCTCCTTCTTGGCTGTGAAGGTGATCCCAAGGTCATCATCATCTTCTTCATTATCTTCAGCCGTTACCACCAGATCAACTGGTGCTTGTGCTGTAAAGACAACATTTAACTTGTTAGTACCATTAGAACATATAATTAACAGTACCAGTAACATTCACAATAAGCTATTTAGGTTGCTAGTACTGTTTAATTGTCGATTCACCAGAAAATTTTGCAAATTTTGCTTTTCACAAATTAATGCCCCCCTAGGCCTACACCGTATGTTGTGGGCTTGAAGGGGAGTTAAATGTAAATCTGAACTCCCCTTTTAGTACTTTGATAAACATATGCCAGAATTTTCTCAATTATTTTACTTGAGTCTGTCATAGTTTGGGGCTAACCGACCATTTGAGACCACCAATGACTGTACTGTCAAGGCTACTTGATTGACTAAGTTTGTGACAGGAGACAGCCTGTTCCTATCAGTAATCTCTAAAGGGCCTTTGAGCTGTTTTTCCTTGTTAACTTTTTGACACCTCAAGTCATGGATTCCCTCTAATGCATTGAAAAATTCCTCAAAATCCATCCTCGTGAAAGCCAGTATATCCCTTCATGACATTAGTTTCAAATGATGGTAGATCCCTGAACTATGACGACCTTATGCAGAACAAGACGAGAACTTGTCTTTGGGGTATATTTAGCTCCTCTTTAGGTTTCACACATGGAGGATATTGATCTAACGTTAGTTCACCTTTATCTGCGGGGTTGCCTATATCCGCTGTTATCAAAAACAGAGTATTTAGGGATATCAAGTGGACGGATGGTTCTTGAATATTTTCAAATTTTCAAAATACTGCAGTTTGAAACTAACATTTGTCGACTTGATATCCCTAAATACCTCAATGTTTTTTTAAACAACGAATATAGGTTACCCCGCGGATAAAGGTGAACTAGAGTTACCAATGTTGCTGCCATTCTAATAAAAAGAGCAACAACGGACGCTAAACCAGATAAGGCAAGCAGGTTTTACAGTTTTTACACGAAAAAAACAAAACCACTGATACTTTGTCAGACTCACAAGACCATGGGGAAAAGCATGTCAAGACTTTACAATACTGACAAACATCCCATATCACATGTCACCTGATTCTATGGATTCGAGGGAAGTTGCCACCGAAGACGTTGTGAACAGTTCTGATGAAGGAATGTTAGACCATTGGTTTGTCACGAAATAACAATCAAATTTTGTTTTTCAGAAGACTTAATTACAAATAAACAGTTTTTTTAAAGCAAAAAACTGCACAAAATAGACATAATTGCAACACTTTCACATTATCTTTAGCAAATTTAACTGTTTTTGGTAAATTAGTAAAAAAAATTGGACATTCATAATGCTTCAAAACATTTTGAATGAACAATCATTGACAACCATAAGTTTGTAATGATCTGGTACAATGCAAACAGAAATATTAAATATTAATAACAGATATTAGATAGATAACGCTATCAACACAAGTGTCTAGTATGATTTATGTTACGACAAATACAAAAGGTACATTATGTATTACACTTAATGGGAGGTGCCTTAACATGGCATGCGCTCAAATTCATGGCGCTCCATCGCTAGTTGTCAGAGAGTGGTTAAGTTTTGATGAATTTATCTTTAACACATTCATCCGAATAACATACTTTAAGTACTGCATTCATATGGTCATGAACCCTTCAAGCTCATTGACATTAAAATTGTGACAGTCACTCACTGTATGCCCTTCTCCACTCATATGAGGAGAGCTGTATCTGGCAACTAGCAATGGAGGAACATGAGCTCCAGGAGACTTAAAAACACAAAAGCTGCAAAATCTTACTTGTTTGAACCAGAGACTTGTTCTTCTCGTCTGACCAGCTGACGTTGCGCCGAGGCCGGCCGTGCGGTTCAGGAGGCATGAGGTGATCCCCGCTGGACGACTTCTTCATTCTGCAGCCGTTCCTCAGTCCATTTCTCTTGTCTGTGAAAACAATAGTTTTGTTTGTTTGTTCATCCGTCAAGGTGAAGTTGATGTAGAAACTGCTAGTCTATAGTGTTAGAAACAAATTATAGCTTCCGAGTTCGATGCTCACCATGCCTCAACATTGTGCCCATGGCAGTCATGTCGCTAAATATGATATACCATACAGGTATCTACAATGATGGTAGAGCCTTTTAGCTAATCTGTCAAAAAGTGTGCCAAAATATACAGTCACATGGATTTGGTGTGACAATGGATGTGCCAACATCTGACCATTATGCCATCAATTTTTCATATGCGTCAAATTAGTGCTGCTAAATCTGCAACTACCAGCACCATTTCCTGTCTACTGTTAGTCATCACCTTCCCCACCTGATGGTGTATATGGCAATGCCCATCTTCGTTTCTATAGCCACAGAAGGACACTGTAGAAGGGGGTCTGGTCTGTACTTGTAGTGGAGTGTGTTTAACTAACCAATAGTATTCTCTACAAGTTCTGCGAGTCCTAATGCAATATGTACTATTTTTCATATCTTTTCAAGTCTTATGATGTAGCCAATGTTTGAACCCCTAATCTTCCAAATACAAGATTACCGTCACCAGTTACTGTACGAGGAATACAGCTGCAGAATAGATTGTACATACGGTGTCTGTGGTGACGATGGCGACGGTGACGAATGTTACGCCGGAAAATTTCCTCGTTCTGCTTGTCCTCCGGTAGCATGTGCTTCCCAGTGAACGTCTTGTGCTGTAAAGGGGATAGAATACATCATCAGCAAGTGTGGTGAAAAGGTAGAGGTAGTCCCATTTAGCCATCTGGAGATCAGAAGAACACAGTCTTGTAAAATAACATGCCTTTTGGGAAGATGTTAGCCTATTCTAGCATCAAGCTGCTCAACTGATTACTTCCCTAACAAGTCTTCTGTCATCCATTCATGATTGGTCTAATAAATACAGTCAAACCTGCCTATAGCGGCCAGTTAAGGGACTGGAGAAATATGGCTGCCTCAGACAGGTGGCCACTATAGAGAACATGCTGATCAATTGGTCATGAGCAATAAGTTACACATGGCATGATTTCAGTACCCACTAATCTTTCTCACCAAGTAACATTGTCTCGATCGTCTTAAAGTCAAGTCTACCAAAAATGATTGATATTGCCATACGGAATGTTGGTAAATTCGCCGACAAGGACTTGCGCTCTAACGTTCAAGGCACGCGTACCTTCCGTTACCGCTCAAATGACCCTGTCGGGAACTCCAAATCCTTGCAAACTACGATTTTGAACTCAGCGCAGGGTGACTGACATACATGTACGACCGCCGTATGGTCGCAATATGCAGTGTTTCTGTATCTATGGGACCGGAAGTGGTGCAGGCGTGGCGGCGTTGTACAGATGGTCGCTAAACACTATTTCTTAATGCTTTAAGGTCAATGGGAAAAATCCAAGGGACCGACAAAAAATGATTACAATGGCCAGGTGGTTGCTATGCAAAGATGGCCGCTAATACAGGTTTGACTGTACTGAATGTACCTGAATGGCAGGCGTGCAGTCGTGGCGACGTGGCGGCGTTGTACAGATGGTCGCTAAACACTATTTCTTAATGCTTTAAGGTCAATGGGAAAAAT
>NC_049984.1:23135785-23163841 GCF_000003815.2 Branchiostoma floridae | reverse complement strand
AGGTGGTTGCTATGCAAAGATGGTCGCTAATACAGGTTACACGTTACAACCTGTTTGAAGTGTCCGGCGTAACATTCGTCACCGTCGCCATCGTCACCACAGACAACCGTATGTACAATCTATTCTGCAGCTGTATTCCTCGTACAGTAACTGGTGACGGTAATCTTGTATTTGGAAGATTAGGGGTTCAAACATTGGCTACATCATAAGACTTGAAAAGATATGAAAAATAGTACATATTGCATTAGCTTTGATTCGTTCTGAGTTGTATCCATTGGTCTTTCGTACCACTATCGTATAACATTTAGGCATTAGGGTTGAATAATGTTAAGCATTTGTAAGTTCCAAATTTTTCAGTTTTTGGTATCTGAAGTGATGAATGACGTAAGAGCCTATTGGGGGCGATCAGAGAGGCAGACTAAAGTTCATAACAACAAGAAAATTTAATACAGATTCCAGGTTAGAAAGGATTAGTACTAGGAAACTCTGTAACAATGACAACACAACAACATGGGAGGGGTTGAGAAAACTGGTCTTTATTATCCACTTGCTCATAATAATCTTGCTTTGTAAAACTTATCACAATAGGTCACGAAACTTGTCCACGGCACTCTTGCACAATGTTCTGGGAAAAAACACCTCTAAACAAAGACACCAAATTACAGCACTTGTTGACATCATGTGTTATATGTTACCCATCGCCTGACAGGGAGCATGGTCTGCTGTAGAAGCCCGGTTATGTCATGTTCCTCCATGTCCGTGTCCTGTCTTCTGGACTGCACAACAGATTAAATCTCCAGCCATTGGTACATTTTAAAGGTACATGTAAAAGGTAAAGTTGTCCAATGGCCTATTTCAGGCCATAGGGGCAGTACTCATTATCTACTGATTGTTATTTACTGTGTCTGAAGTATTGGGAGGTGGAGCCCATCCTTCTCTTTCCACCACCTTTTACTTTCCCAACCAAAGTCAGGTACACATTTTTACACCTGCGTGGAGTGAGGAATTGTGTAAAATATCTTTCCCACAAACACAACATCTAGCCAGGAATCAAACTCATAACCCCTTAAATCTTGTGTCCACTTAAGTCTACCCACTCGGCCATTACAAAAGATAGTAGCTAGTAGCTGCTTCTTTTTACCACTGATATTGTATTACTTACATCTTGCGTTGTAGGAAAAGTTCAGTACTAATGTGTAACATTTTTTAAGTGTAACAATTAATATTGGGGATGTTTGATTTGGGAAAATCCAACAAGGGACATTGAGTAGCAGTGTCAAGGAAAGAAATTCACAAATGATATTTTAAAACTTTTGACTGAGGTGATTCCAAATTTATCTTTTAGTTAATGTAGTATGTCCTTAGATGGTCCCTGATACACTTCAAGTTAATGTTTTGAGTTTCTGACTTCATGCGATCCAGCACTGTTCATTTATAAAAATCTAATATATCAAATCATTGTATGATACAAAAAACATACAATGATGGCAGTGTCTCGATCTGTTGAAAAGCACACCACACAATGTACAATGTAATTAAGCCCTCCAATTGCAATACACCTGCAGTACTAGTGTTGCAACTACATAATAAAGAGGGAATGTCCAAATACAGGGATCGAAATTCTCATTACAAAAAAGGAGAGCTCTATGTCTTTTTAGTTTGCAGTTGAAACCATTTCGTAGTAGCCTAGGTACCATCCGGATAGTAGTTCGCTCCTATGTTCGCTTCTGCTATCTGTCTGGAGGCTTGCACATTTAAACCGATTGGTGGTAAAATCAGTTAATACTTGCCAATCAAGCAATGGGTTCTAGAGCGCTGGTTCGATGACATCGTCCCACAAGTGACGGAGGGCGTTTCTGGTGTTGGAACACCAGTTCGAAGGAGCGCTTGAATCCATTCCATAATTCGCTCATATGTGGGGACCAATCAGCGCCTGCATCCAAAATTTGGACTATTCCAGACGTTAACATGGTCCGCGTTCCCAGATGGAAACACAGAGAAGCAACTAGTATATAGTGTATAATGAACATCAGAGCTAGAAGCGACTGTATATAGTTTATAATGAACGCCAGAGCGGACTTCTTTCCGGATGGTACCCAGGCTAATCACGCAGGGATTCACCAATAGAAATGTACGAAAAGGTTTTTAAGTCTGTGGTGAAAAACATGAATACTGCAAAGACTTTTTACAGCATTTCCTTGTGTGAGTAATGTAAAATGTTTTGATTTTGGTTTGCACCTACCCTTTTCCTTGTGTGGTACATGTTCTCCTGCAGGAGGTGGTGTAACTCTGCATCGTCCACATCCTTGCCTGAGTACTCAGCAGTGATGGCCTGCATGTCAAGACAGGTGTCACTCTGACTCTGCTGACTGGAAAACAAAATGGTTTAAAGATTACTGCAAGGAACCTCCTTGATTACTGTAAATGCCTTTGAGTTTGTGGCAACTTAAAGGGGTATTCCACTCCAGACGGGACTGTTATTTTCCCATAGATATTAATTGTCGAAGTGACAAATGTATGCTACTTACCATTATACGATAGAGAATCCATTAGCCCCACACGCATCAAAAAGCATTCAGTCTTCTACAAAACTCCCCAAGTACCCTCTAATTAAATTAAATCAATCTCAGCCTATGGCTGAATACAATTTGTGCCTGACAACGCCTGACTTAAGTTAGGATACAAAGATAATTTCAGGGGCACTAAGAAAAACACGTATCGATAATTATGTGTTCTTTGATATTTTGTAACAATTGACCTTCTTGGTGTGCTTAGCGCTCCTCATCTATGCCAAAAATATTAACGATAAAGGAAGTGTCTACACGTAAGGGAATACATGGGTAGGGTCTGCATGGGTTTAGTGAGTGTCATATTGTTTTACAAACACACGTTGCGTAATTTGTCACAAGTGGAATTCCACAAAAGGTCGGCTGATCATGACTATTCATTGATACATTATCTTTTGGGAAATAACACTCCCTTCCGCAGTGAAATGCCCCTTTAATATTGTGTAAGAGTGAAAATGTAGTGTCAAAGCAATCACTGCACAGTAATACAAACACCCAGATCTTAATTTCAGGGTGAAGTGGTCACTGCAACAATAATGCAATGAATTCAAGAATTAACTGTTGTTGTGTTGGCCTAATCAAAGGAGAGAAAAGGGTTAGGTCACATCACTTAGAAGAGACAGAGACATACCACTCCATTTGAGTTACATGTATACCGCCCCTTACGGGGTGACATACATGTGTACATACATGGCTCGAAATACCATCTGCATACATTGTAGTTATATACAGGTTAGTGCAGGTAAAATTGGAGTTGTGCAGGTATTTCTGGCGTCTACCTGCACTGGTCCATGTACTAGGTTTTATACATGTTAAATATCCTATGGTGTTAAGTATAGAATAATGGTTCCTGGACAATTTCAGTATGATCCATAATTCCTAAATTTAGAGTGGTGCAGGTAAAATTTGTCTGGTGCAGGCAATTTTCAATGCCACCTGCACCTGGATAATTCTCTAAAGGGATGATGGTACAAAGCCCCACCAACAGCTGGTCATGACATTTGGTCTACTATGGTTCAGAGTCAGAGATTGTATACATGCCGGATATCAGCAGTTTTAAACCTTTTGTCTTTGAATGCATCATTGTACTTAGTACACATGTACATACATGAAAATGTATTATATAACTTTTGCGACCACATCTGCTATGTGAGCAGCAACACCTACGCTGTATGTGAACTAGCCAGAATTCCTGAGGAAGGTCACCAAAGCCTCCATTAAATAGCACTCTCATCTTGGTCATAAAAAGAATTATGTTAGTCAGTGACTTGTGCCAATCTGATTAAACCGTTCTCAGGAGTTGCTGCTGCTTCCAAAATACAGAAAAACCTGTTGGGGACAGTATAACAAAACCTTGTTAAAACACACACACATACACACCGCACACACAGACACACACACACACACACACACACACACACAGAGAAACACACAGAAACACAAACCCACACATTTAGTGATGTTAACACACTGACTTAAGTCATATTGTGTTTTAACTCACATCACGTAGTATATCTTCCCAGAATGATCCCAGATGATCCTAAAAAATGTGCAGAGATATGACAATGATTTTCCTGAGCAAGACTTATCAACTATATGTATCATATATTAAATACATGTATAAAAAATCCTTAAGGTGGGATTCGAACCTTGGACCTTCTGTTCCCTAAATGGCAGCTCTATCGACTGTGCTATGGAGAGAAGTGTTGTCTTTGTACTAATTTTTACATGCGGTGAAGAATTGCAGTTACTGTGTTCTTGCTTTGGAATCCTTTGCACCTGAATGTCACTGTGAAGTCATCAGTACAGTGTTCTAGCCAGCTTAATTTTTTTTTTCCATCCCCTGGATTTTGAAAGGAAATCATGTTGAAGGCGCAATGATCCTAGGGGGAGTCCAGGGGTATGCTCCCCAGGAAAATTTTGAAATCTAGACCTGACGACCCATACAGAGGTCAAGTGAAAGGTGAGGTGAGGTGAGACCATCTGAAAGGCTATTTCCTTTATTTTGAGGGGCAAATTTTGCTGGTAGACTCAGCTTGGTTCAATTAATATCTTTATTTAATGCTGATTTTTATCCATCACAGTGGACGGAATGAGCAAATTTTTTTCGTCCCCAGTGGCAAAATTCCGTCAAAGGACAAAGGGATGGACGCTGGCTAAAACCCTGCATCAGTACAAGGGAAAACCCACAATGAGTGACCAAAAGTAAGACCCGTTTAAAAGCTGGAGGTGGTAAAAAACACAAAGAAAACAAATGAAAAAGATCAGACTTACAAGTTACTGGAAGATGTTTCGTTCCTCAGAAGTCGTCCCACCGAGTCAATGTGCATCTGGCCACTCAGTACCATCTCATGGAGGCTTGCCGCAAAGGAAACGTTCCTCTTCAACATGTCTTGGGCGTCTTTCTCGTTCAGTTTGCGGTGAACATCCAGAATCTCCTTGTCCTGGATATCTTCTCGGTAGTTCCTGACCAAGACTTTCTTGACGTAGTGGTTGTCGAGGTATTCAAATCTGCAAAATGAGATCGTTCAGGAATATCATACCAATCTAGTCCTTGCTGTTCACTAATTATTATTTTTGCATTGGGCCACACCAATTTAATTTCTTGGTTCACGGATTTGCTCGCTCCTATTTTTTGGGAAAAAAAATAAAAATAAAAACTACCACTCAACAAATTTTTACCATTAATGAAACCATTCACCAACTTTCTGGTGTAGCAAATTGGCCTTTATATTATAAGCTCCTTAAAGTGTGGATACAGGTGCTTTTACTGTACAGTAATAGTGTTTTTGTACTTTTTTCAAGCTGAAAACTTTTTATTCTTTATGTTTTGGATTAGCCCTTACCTTTACCCCAACCATTTTACAATTTTTATTTTTATTTTTATTTCGCCCTCTCGCTCCATATTTTTTATGAAAAAATCCGTGAACCAAGAAATTAAATTGGTGTGGCCTTGGGTACAACTTATGAGACAAGCAGACCATCCACCATACTGTTAATACATTAAACTTTGCTGTGATTTCATTTTTGCTGTAAGGAGAATTTAGAGTTTGCAGTGGTTTAGATTTTGCGATAGTGCTATATCCACATACTGCTACAGTAATGGAAGCACATTCAAGCATTTATGACATCGAGTAGAAAACCACCTCCTAGCCACATGGCAAGGGTGCTACAGACAAAAAAGATTTTCTGCTGTGCTTTTGAGTTCGCGTTGAAGTGGTCACCGAGAAAATCGCAAACATAAAACCACCAGAAACTTTAAACGCATTTTAGTAACCCCTTGAGGTTCACCCTGCATCTCGACAGTCAATAATCACGGCATTAGTCAGTAAGAAAAGAATTACAGACACAGAAGAGGAAGGACGGAATCTGTTCAGTAAGAAAGATATCAGTACCAGAAAACAGTGTATGGCATTGCAAGCACAATGGAAGGCTATCAATTATAACTGTAACAAAATCAGCACCAAGGACAGTCTAGTGGGCTAAGCATGTAGGACAACACAGAGGTGTCAATATGAGTTTTGAATGAAAAGCAATGCCACTAAATTTCACACCTGTTTGTCTCCTTGTGTAAGGTGTCAATACAAAAATGCAAATAATATATTATGATCATATACAATGTACAGACAATTTGCATACATTAAGCACAAATAGCCATGAACACTATAAGCATGAATAACTCGGAAATTAAAACTGAACACACAGGAATTGAGAGGATCAAATGAGGCCATCTACAGTCGAACCTATCTATAGCGGCTACTCAAGTGACTGGAGAAATGTGGCCACTACATGTATAGACATGTGGCCAGTATGGAGAAAATGCTGATCAAGTGATCACAAGCAATGAGTTACACATGATTTCAATACCCTCTAATCTTTCTCACCAAGAAACATTGTCTCAAAAATCAACCCTGCCAAAGTCAAATCTACCAAAAAATTATTGATTTTGCCATGTGGGATGTTGCTAAACTCACAGGTGGCCGCTACAGACTATTTCTTAATGCTTAGGTCAATGGGAAAAATCTAAGGGACCGCCAAAAGTGACTGTGATGACCAGGTGGTCGCTATGCAAAGTTGGCCGCTAATACAGGTTTGACTGTACAGAAATAACTTTCAATTTTTGTCACACCTTCTCAATTACAAATTTCGATATTGCACAGTAGAGCTCAACTCGGGTCTTTACAACCAATACATTTCCATACACACACAGGTACACCAGTCCTGTACATGACATGTTTATTACCTGTCTCTCCAGTAGTGATGGCCATGATGACCAGTGATGTCCTCTATTGCTGCCATCATATGATCAATCAACTGGGATAAGAACAGATAATGATTGACATGTCTCTACCTGATATATAATGTCTGACTCTCAGTGATTAGTTGGTTAAAACTATGTAGTTGTGTAAGTTATTACTATTAATACTGGTGTCTACTAAGTGGTGAATAATACATGTACAAAAATGTATGTAACCCAGAGAATAAACAATGATGCAGGTTACAGTTCCAACATATATTCTATGAAATGAAATAGAATAATGTGAATAATGTTTTTAATTTTTATATCATACCTGAGCCAGGACAATGGTCAATTTATTAAGTATCCCGGATTGGTTTGCATTTATGAAACTGCATGCGCTTTCAAGTTGTATTGCACTGGCTCACATTTAATGATTTAGAATGCAATTCACATTCCAGTTTTGGCCATTAGAATTTTTTGTTCAAAGATACCAAGTTTTCTCATCTTCTGTCACATTTTGCACTGAAACATATGTTTTCCCTGATGGGTATGACATAAATGAAATACAACGCAATGTATTGCACATCATTCTCGGCCCCAGCCCTAGGGTTGGATCACCCTGGAGTTGGATTGACATCTTGCCTTCGGGCAATCTGACCCGCAGTCTGGCTGGTCCTTTTGGTGATACATAACATACCAAGTTGTATTCTATCTAGTACTTTTATATGATTTGAGGTTGCTTATTGCTTTAATTGCTTATTGCATTGCTTGTCTCACCCTTTCGTTGATCTGCTCGGTCATGGATGGTTTGTGCTTGGCACTTCTCTTTACATGCAGCAGGTTCACCAATGGCTTGATGGTGATACCCTGGGTGGTACGGAATGTACATTAGATTACAAAGGTAACAATTCTATCTTTCTGACAAAAACACAGACATGTATATATGGTGATCAACCCCTCCAGCTCTGTCCTGCCACTTGCTACATTATGTAATTGAACGCCACATAGTGTCTGCTACATGTACTTTACCAGTTAATATAGTGACAGCAGCCTGGTCAAGATCAGTGACCTTAATTGTTTGGAATGGAAGAAGAGGAAGAGGCAGAACAAAAATAGTATTTCTGTGGAGGTTAACAATGAGATGAGTAAAATAGTTCAAAGTATGTTACTGTACATCAAATTCTCAAGCCTCTGATGTGTACTCTATACCGTAATCGGTATAGGTTAAAAAGCATGCACAGCAGAGAATAGAAGCAGCATTCATTCAAGTATTAGACGACTCTGCAAAGGTCTGGAACTAGACCTCACGGTGGCCATTTTGAATTTCCTTGGTGAATTCCTTTGAAGTTCCTTGGTTTTGCCCCAAAAAGGGAAATACTGCAGCAGTGCATGTGCTGATCACTTGTAGAAGATATTGTTGTGGACACATTTCAACTGTAAGACTACACAATTTTAGAACGAACCTGTAAAAACACAGTGAAGTAGATGACACAGATGGTCGCCGTAATCATGGCCTTCTTCTCGGGGAAGTGTCGCTCGTCCAGTAGAAACACCAGGGAGAACGCCACGGCCCCACGCAGCCCGCCGTACGCCATCACAAACTGGTCCACCTTGGTGTACTTTACCATACGGTACCTGTTCAGTGCCCAGGTCAGTACCAGGATCCCTGTAATAATAATAAAAACAGCACAATTAACACTGAACAAAAAAATGAAAGATATTGACATTCCCTTTTGCTTGGGATACCATCCCCTGCAATAGACACCACTGTCTCTTCCTATTTGCCTGCTTTCTGTGCTAAGCAAACAAAAACAGAGAGTCAGTGGTACTACTAGGATGGTACCCAGGCTGTATTCTTAAAAGAAAGATGTCTTATCTTTTGAAAAAAAATATTTTACTGATGATAGTTTTAGGCAATTCTTCAGCCCAAAAAGCAAGAAAAATGTCAGGGTTATCAAGCAAAAATGCAATATTTCATACCAGATAATGACCTGACTACAAATTGGTAGTCTTAAAGTGCAGAAACACAACTCGCAAATTGCCAAAATAATCACTTCTGCATCATTATACTGTATGTTTTCTATGAGCTGGCTTTTCTTTATTTAGCTTTATTTTTTTCTATCCGACTCATTGTTTGGGAGCTCAATTTTGTTGTTGTTAATTTTCATTGTTATCAGCTTACAAAAAGTTATTATCAACGACATCGATTTCCTGTCATGAAGTTCAATTTTTTGTACGGACTAGGGTGAAACTTTCTTCATCCCAACTTGCAAATTTCCATCCTAGGTCGCAGGAATGGAACCTGGAGACAGCCCTTTCTAGAACAATACACAGCAGCAGCACTAACCTATCCCTCTGTAGACAAGACAGAACAGCAGAGTGAACAGCACGAATCCTGTGTTCCAGTCGTGGTAGCTGTTCACCGTGGACAGCCCCAGGAACATGAAGATGACAGTCTCCGACATGTTGGACAGCATCTTCATCGAGTATTTGATGGTCGTGTGCGACTTCTGCGAAATGTTGGCCTCGACGTAGTTCTTCATGGAGATCCCACAGAACACAGCTCTGTAGATGGGTACAGAACAGGCTTTTAGCCAGGCATGCGTCACGGCGTCATTTGGACGCGCTTTTCTTAAAATAACAAGAAATTGGATGCACTAGATTTCCTTACACTGGGGAGCAGATCCTCTGACAAGCATGAAATTCTGATTGACCTGAGGGATGCCACTAGGTCATTTGTGGTCACAGTCTTCTACTCTGACCTCTCTGACAGTAATTTTGCCCCTCAAGATACATGTACCTTAGAGTGCACCATTTTAACTTGAAAACTCTACACCATGGAAGGTGGACCCCCCTACAAAAGTAGCCCCCTATGATAAAATTCTGAGTTAAAGTAAAAGCCTGGTACAGAAAAGATCTAAGATAATCATTGTAAGACTGAGTCTTTGGGAGGGCTTGGAAAGTGGGTGATGTGCAATACATTTCGTTGTATTTTATTCTCATCATGCCTACCCAAACAAATACACATTTCAATGCAAAATGCACCAGAAGTTGTGTCCTCTAAAAAAAATTGTTATTTCAATGTCTGAATGCAGTGTTAGAGTTTTTGACAGCAGCGCACATGAAGTGCATTCAAATCATTTGCTTAAATCCTGGACAATACAAGTTTTAAAAAATTGGTGCAATACCATAAAAATTTGGACTAGTTCCGAACACCCATATCTATCATTATTCAGGCCCACGTATGACATCATGAAGATAACACTTTAAGACAAATGAATAGAAAGTATTTTGAAGTCAAAGTCTCTCCATTTTACATGAGATCCCTTAGGCGTATACAGTTCAGATTTGTATTGATTTAGCGGCCATGTCTTGCATTACTGAAGAACATAAGCTTCATATTCATTACAGCAATGGCACTATGCACTTAGAATTGCATTATGTCCCCAAGCAGGCATTCTTGAGTGTTGGAATCAAGATATTCTTCTTTGCATTCTACCAGCCACATCTTGTAATCCCATGTGCTTTCAATGACACTTAGACATTCGCTTCCACTTCAACTGCAATTATTGTAAATTTGATGGAAATGACCATCAGATCCACCAGAGTATTTCAAGAAAGATCCATTAAGCCAAGTGCTATCTATTTACAGCCCCCCTGTGGACTCAACATCCATGATTTAAATCAAGGAGCTGTAAAGAGAGGTATTAGCTGACAGTAATGTTCCTCTGAGGAACCTTCTACACCATTTATATTCTATCCAGTATTCTTCCCAAATGGATACATACAACATATGGCAAATTTGTGGTGTGCAATCGCTGAGTGGCTAGCCTTGCCGACACGAGACCAAGAGGTCGCTGGTATTCCTAGCTTTGTGTCTTGATCTTGTGTTCTTAGGAAAAGCACTTAACATGATTTTTCTCACTCCACCCAGGTGTAAAATGGGTATCGGTATCTGACTTTGGTTGTACACTCTGGTACATGTAAAAGACACTAGAGGAAGAAGTAGATCGGGCTCTGCCTTCCAATACTGTGCGGTAGACACAGTGGGTAACAACTCACTGACTTTCCACCCTCAAAAAAGGGACTACCATTACCTTTAAGTTAATATGTTACCTTTTCACATTTGTATGCAACCCAAGCTCCCGTAGTCCACACACAGTAATAAAGGTGGGCACAGCGAGTTCTTAGAAAATTGGCTGCCCTACAGCGCTATATTCTCACAGCCTGAAGGGATTTGATTGGGTGGTGAATTAATCTTTCCTCTCTATTGGGCTACATCAACTTGATCATATGGATAACATCTGCACCTAAAGGGATTCTGTCCTGTCTTAAGAGAAAAGTATTTCTCCTTTTGATAGATTTTGCATAAATGCTTCCACTTTAAAAATTGTGGACTCTGAGGCCAAATATGAGGCTTTATACATTATGTATATCTACTGTACAGGAAAATGAGAGAATACAGTCAAACCTGTCCATAGGGGCCACTCAAGTCTGGAGAAATATGGCTATTATAGACAGGTGGCCACTATAGAGAAAATAATGATCAATTGACCACAAGCAATAAGTTACAGTGTCATGATTTCCTTTTCAGTAACAAGTAAGATTTCACCAAGTAACATTGTCTTGGTCATCTCAAAATTCAACTTACCTAGCTAAAGTTAAATCTCCCAGGGTGACATACGGCCGCTGTATGGTCGTATTAGGCAGTGTTTCTGTATCTACGGGACCGGAAATCGTGTGGCCGTGGCCGCGTTGGACAGGTGGTTGCTATTGACTATTTCTTATTGCTTAGGTCAATGGGAAAAATCCAAGGGACTGACAAAAAGTGATTGTAATGGCCAGGTGGTCGTTATGCAAAGGTGGCCGCTAATTCAGGTTTGACTGCATTCGGAATCGTTAAAAAATGAGGTTGCAAAATGTATTTTTCCATCAGATTTGATGCCAACCGTATATTAAACTTTCTTGTGTGGGCCCAGGAGAAAACAGCAGGTGCAGAAATTTTCAACTTTGAACTACGAGAAGCTTAAAAAGTTTCTGGATAATGAAGTTCAGTTAAAAGCATCCACCAAACTACATGTTCAAGATAAATGTGACAATTTGTTGGCTGTAAAATGGTCTTTTCCTCCTGACCACTTATCTGTAAATGCCTAGCACCTGCAGAGAAGCACGCTCTACAGGAGCTAAGGCTGTTAAAATTCAATGTTTGTTAACGTTGGTATTGTATGACATGAATCTAGTTTGCGCAGCATTCAGGATTATAAACCTCAACTGAAAATAAAGACCATATGGTTGTTCTGAAAAAACTGATTTTGCAATTGCAAACTATTTTGTATAGCATTAATGACACATTCACTAAGTGTTTGATTTAATCAACTTTTTGGTGATTGTTTTTCACCGTCCTAAGGGCAGTTCTGACTGGTTCACATTGCACTGCAGTATAGGTGTCACTGCTTACAGATGCAGTCCCAAAACGCAAAGTATTTTGTAATAGACAGTATACGTATAACATATATGTGCTATGAGATTGCTAAAGGTGATTGAAATGTCAGTTGAATAAAACATTTGGTTGTACAGTACATTTTGTTGTACTTCAAAGAATTTTATTCTTCAGTGACTATGGCCCCATTGATACTAAGCCTTGCAAATCGGATTCCGAGCCAAAACCACTGATCAGAAGTAGGATTGATGCGGCTCTATCTGAACACTCCAAGTCACATGGAGGTCAGCTAAAATCCTGGCCTTCTGTGGGTAGTTTTGATGTGGCTCCAGTCTGAATGGAGATGTCTTTGACTACTTGCTCGTGATTGGATCATGTCTGTGGATATCTGCAACTTACATGATTACATATATGAACTATTTTCCTTATTCCTGTGCCTCTGATGTTCTTTAAGTTACAAGGCACCTGTTAAAATTCCAGAAAGTACTGGCTTAGCCTTTCTAAAGTTAATGTTGGCTGCCAGACAACAGACTTCTTCATCGTATCAAATTAGACTTTTCACATCAATCCTAAAAACATTAGACAATTTTATTCACCGCTTTATCTTTCATCACTTGCCAAAGCAGCACGAGTCGATATTCCACCTTGCATACTGAATGATAAGGAAAGTACCATCAAAAAGCACCATATCTAGATTATATTCAGTAAAAGGGAACATGTTCACAGGGATATAGTGTTTCTTTCTTGGTAGGGAGAGAATAGAGTCTTGTAAGTTTGCAATTGAAACTGCCATGCAGGGTTTTACTATTCATGGGAAATGTTTATGCTAGTTTTAATTTTGCGGTGAAGACTTTACATTGATTAAAAAAACTACATACAAATTTTACCTTTCACGGTACCAGTTCCGGTACGGTACGCCCGTGCAGAAAGTGAAAGAGATGGAAACCCCCAAGGTCATGTGCAGAAGACCTCATTACAGCACCACCAATTTCAGTGTTCCACACACAGATTGCCAATTTAATATCCAACGTAATCAAAACAATTGGAGCGCACAAGGGGTTAACCCTTCCTACACTTACTGAATATCAAACTGGGGATATTCTTATTGTCTATGAATCTTTTATTTGTCATAAGAAACGACATACTGTAAAATGCCTTGAGGTTTGCAGTGATGTTTTTTCTCAGAGAGAATAGAGCGTTTGTGGTCGTTTTAATTTCATAGTGCTAGAGTCACATTCCGTACAGTACATGTAATTGAAATACTGGTGGGTTTTAAGTTGGCAAGTGAAACACTTGCCGCAAAAACCGTGAACATATCGTATTAAAACAATCGCGAAGATTCAAAGGTTCATGGTACCCTGAGGATCACTTTCCTGGTCATAGGAGACCCTTTCTTACACCAATTGGCCTCAAAAGCAAGGCCAGTGATTTCATGGTGTTATGTATGGCACAACTTCTATCCTCTGAGAATTGGTGCCTGGGCTGAATAGGGAAACTGAGATTGCAATTGATGGTGCTGATGCACCTGGGTTTGCCATTTATCGCTGACTTGGTGACCTCGATATGCCCACGGGACTGTAGCTTTCCTTAAAACTCAGCATGAACTCACAGAAGGGTATGCTTTTCAAGATAAGGTATGGTATGGTCTTGAATTTGATAAGGGTATAGGTCACTGACACATTGGAACAGAGGCCTCAATCCCATTCAGAGGATGCACATGCACATTCATGCACATATCATACATTGTCCAGTATCATCATGTGTTGGAGGTGCCTGCTATGGTGAAGTGTATGAAGAAGTATGACCAGCAAAGTACAAACTGAACACAGACCTGAACTTTGAAAATTGACTACATTGTACGTCCCGTATTTATGAAGAACTGCTACATATCCAGATCATACATATGATTGGATAGATCAGTGATCACAGTCCAGCACTACTGAAATCAACAATTCTGTCTGTAACACACTTAGTTTCTAAGTTGCTAGTAGGTGGTTTCCGACTGACTGTCCATAAAGGCAGCAAGGTTTCGGACTTTCCATTACTGTACAGTATGTTACTAAAGCCTTTGGTGCAACACACCAGTTTTGCAACTTGCATTAGTGTAATTAATAGTAAAATCTTCTATAAAACCCCTTTCCTTCATTCTTATAGATACTTACGCCATGATGCCTGACAGGTGGAACATCTCGGCAGTCAGGTAGGCCAGGTATGAGAACACAAACACAAACAGAGGCTCGATCACTCTCACATGGTCTGTAAACCTGCAGTAAAACATACATTTAATTACACATTTGTTGAGGTTTTTTATGAATCCTTTTAACAATACTAATGTGTGGTTTAGAGATCTGTAAATTTATACATGTAACTGAAAAATGTGATGATGCAGAAATTTTTAATTTGGCCACACCAATTTAATTTGTTGGTTCTCAGATTTTACAAAAGTAAAAGAATAGGCATAACTGGAAAAACATAATGAAAATACAGCAAGAGGACCAGGTTTATGGAGACTCAGTGAATACATTCATTTTCAAGTCTTCCTCCCTGCCCTTTGCTTTTAAGATGTCTGCTTACTATATTTTCATTTTCAAAAATTGATTCCAACTTTACAAAGAAAATCAACTCCAAAAGATCATAAATTATAGACATTCTTTTAAATGCCATCCATTGTACATGAAAGCAGTATGAAAAGGTACAACAACTGTCAGTGTATTTCAGCACTAAGGACAGATACATGTATTTATTTTTTTTTTATTAAACTTTACAGAAAAAGTTCTGCAAGGTGTGGGTAACAGGATATACCTTTACATGACCCACACCTCCAGCAACAGTTAAAATCATAACGATGAACAATAGAGAAAGGGCAAATAAAAACAAAGAACTTTACATAGAGGTATTCTAACAAAAAACGGCAAGATACGAAACAATACCCAAACGAAACAACAATAAATGGGATCAGATAAACTAAGGTTAACAAACAAATGAGAATGATGTAACTATAGGTTGACCACACATTTAGATGTGCATCCAATCAGCACTTGGAACAATGGGTCCAAGTGCTTATTAGATAGACATCAAAATGTGTGGCCAAAAGAGAGAAGTAATGATCAATAACGGACTGCTTAAAACGATTTGTTGAGAATGTTGGATTTAGCCGAAGTTTTCTAATTTCAGGTGGTAAGGAGTTCCATATGTAGACGATTCTGTTAAAATAGGAGTACTGAAAGTTTGTAGTGTGACATTTACCAGGGATAAGTTTAGCTTGTGAATGTGCTCTTAAAAGGGGATGTGGGAGATTTAAAAAGTTGTCAATATTAATATCATAAAGTCCTAGTAAGCACTTATATAAAAAACATAGATCAAGTATTTCTCGTCGGTAGGACAGAGGTAATAGTGAACAATGTATTAATCTCGTCTTGTAGTCTGCTGTGTAATCATTAAGAATATACTTGGAGGCACGTCTTTGAACTTTTTCGATTGAGGAAATGAGGTTGTGTGTATAGGGTGACCAAACGACAGAGCAGTACTCAAGTCTGCTTCTGACTAAAGTGAGATATAGCATTTTTTTTACATTTACAGGGGCATTGAAACCTACAGATCTTTTTAAAAAGCCGAGAGCTGAATTTGCTCTCGAAGTGATATTATGTACATGAGAATCGAAAGTTAAATTCCACGTGGCTAATACCCCTAAGTCGGTAAATTCAGGAACAGACTCGAGGACCGTGTCATTCATTTTGTACGTAAAGTTAATAGGATTTCTAGATCTGCTTATTGTAAGGATTTTACATTTGTTGGGATTAAAATTCATTTGCCAAGTATTACTCCAATCGTACATACAATCAATGACTCTCTGGAGTGATACACAATCTAAGACAGTAGAAATTCGTTTGAAACATTTAGAGTCGTCAGCGTAAAGGCCCATTTTGTTGCTAACTACGGATGGAAGATCGTTGATATATAATAAGAAAAGGAGGGGACCAAGAATTGACCCCTGGGGGACTCCCGATACTACTGGGAGCCAATCCGAACACGTACCCTCGACCATTACACGTTGCCTCCTACATGAAAGATAACCAGGTAAGTAAATTTGAATGAATACCATACATTTTGAGCTTATGGACTAACAGCTGGTGAGAAACGCAGTCAAATGCCTTGGAAAAATCCAAAATATTAATATATGATGTCTACTTGGCCACCTCGATCTAAAATCCCGCCAATTTCATGGTAAATTTCAAGGAGCTGTGTCGATGACGATCTTCCCTTGATGAAACCGTGTTGTAACGGATATATCAAGTGCTTTAAATGAGGAAATATACGATTAAACAAACACCTTTCCATTATCTTTCCGACAATGCTAAGAAGAGAAATTGGGCGGTAATTTTCTACTAAATCTTTCCGGCCTTTTTTAAAGACAGGACAAATATTTGCATCCTTCCACTGCGCAGGAACCCAGCCCTGGCTCAAACTTCTGTTAAACAATGCAGTCAGGTGAGGAGCGATCACATGTGCGCACTCTCGAAATACAGTAGGTGAAAGTCCATCTGGACCAATTGCCTTGGTGCAATCAAGTATCGACAGTACATTTTGGACTTCTTCAATTGAAAATACAATATTTCCTAGACATGGATGTTCGAAAGCCACAATTTCAGGCAGACAAAGGGTATCATTAGATAAAGTGAAGACTGAATGAAAGTAATCGTTAAACATGACAGCCTTCTCTATGGCGGAGCTTGCTTTGGCGCTAGCTGAATTCAAGACGGCCGGAAGGCATTTGGATTTGGTTTTAGATCTAAAAAAAGACCAAAACCTTTTCGGATTCGTTTGCACTAGAGGTCCAAGATTGTTCAGAAACGAGTTGTACTTTGTCTTAATGAGTCTTTGAAGATCGTTTCTGAGTTTTCTAAACTTGCTCCAATGTGAAGGACTGTTAGTTCGTTTGGCTAATCGCCATGCCGTCTTCTTTTTGTTGCGTGCATGTCTGACTTCGCCGTCGAACCAAGGTAATGAAGATGATCGTTTTACACACATTTTTGGAACACAAAGCTCAACAGATTCGGTAACTTCGAACATCCACCTCTCCCAGACATTGTCAAGATTAACATCATCGTTGATATTGTGAAGTTTTGATTCTAGATCTAACCTTAGCCTATTAAAGTTACCTCTTTTATAATTATAAACATATCGTTTATCTTCATGCCTTTTGATCTTCCTATTGATGATCAAACCAAACTGTAATATAGCATGGTCAGTAGGATACTCTGATGTGACCTGTTCGATTTCTAAACATTTGTCAGGTATGTTAGTCAACACTACATCTAGCAAATGACCATGACTGTTGGAGATGACATTATTTATCTGAGTAAGAGCGTAGTCATTTAGTAAATCACATAGGCGACTCTCATGTTCGGAGTGGCTTCCTCCTTTAGACCAATCTATGTTTGGGCAGTTAAGATCACCCATCAGTACTACCTGGCTGTACTCCTTGGAGACACAGCTTAGAATAGAACTCAGATTAGCATTAAAGACAGACAAGTCACCGCTCGGTGGCCTGTAATACACAATGAGTACAATTTTTTGATGATTTGTGGGATGAATGTCACAAATAACAACCTCGTCCATGGGCTCAAGGTCCTCTCTTCTCTGTGAGAGAATATTAGATTTAACAGCCAACATTACACCACCACCTGTCATTCCAGGCTTGGTGACACTTCTGTCTTTCCGATGAACGGTGTAGTCCTGGGGCAGAAGCTCCTGGTCGGCTACACACGGAGTTAGCCAGGTTTCAGTCACAGATATGATGTCAGGCTGTACAGTAGCAACAAGATTTTGAAAGCAAACGAGTTTGTTATATTTCTTGCTAACTGACTTGACACTGCGAGCGTTTAAGTATAGTACATTGAGACATGAAATGTCAGTTGGGAGAGTCTTTACTCGTTGCTATTCGCCCACCAACGGTCTGGAGTTTGAGTGAGTGTTCGTGGCGCAGTCGCGGACAGTATCACAGGAAACGGTTGAAACAGGAGGACTCGTCGCGGGCATGGCCGACAGGGATTCCTCACACGTAGTCCGGAGGTCCAAAGGTGGAATATCGGTGGTGAGTGGAGGGGTGGTTATGTGGGAAACGGTTTTGGTGTGTAGGTCACGAGCAGGTTTCGGGACTCCTTGACTGACCTGAAATCGTTCTGCGTTCTGTTTTTTAGTTGCCGGATGCGTGCGTTGTTCGGGTGAGGGGAGCGACCGTTTCCTGTTCCTCAGGTTGTAGCGATCGTTTGAAGGGCGGTAGCTTGGTGCTGTGACGTCGCTGTTGGGATGTGGTTCCTCAGCCGACATGAGTCTGGAGGCCCTAGACCGCCGCTTATTCCTGTGATTAGAGAGGTGGCGCCTGTCAGCATCAGCAACCGCTGACGGACGCTGATCTGTGTGTTGAACACGAATGTCCCGTATAGCTCCTGCAATGGCGATGTCAGATTCGTCCTCTAGTCTAGCGAGTGACTGGAATCTGTTAGACGTAGGTACTACGGCTGGTCTCACATACTTGTTAAAGGCTCGGTTGATCATGTCTACCGAGTCTTGGGTTTGGGGACTAAACCCAACAGAATCATCTCGGTCAGCGGACCTTCTTTGATAGCGCCGAGTTGGATGTCGCTCGGTTTCAGTAATGGAAGCGCAATTTGCCTTGGTGTGCCCAGTCATACCGCATGAAAAGCACGTGATGTTAGGGCATTCGTAAGCCTTGTGGTCGAGAGCTTTGCAACGTCGACAGTTAACGATCTGCCCTTGACCACAAAATACCTCAAGATCAATGTCAGTACATTCAGAAGGGTTCAGTGGATGCGGCACACTTATGGTGGTGAACCTCGGGGGCGGACGCTCAGTGAACTTTTCCACATAACAGAACCTGTGCCCCGTTCTAAGGTGCTTGAACATGTCAGTAGCGTTTTTTACTAGATGTCTCTCGATTGGTGTGGCACGTATGGAAAACTTGTCAACCCAATCAGCTACAACGACGTCAGGTACCGAGTGATACACCCCGTGTATTGATATCCTGGTTAAGCGAGGTTTTGTCAGGGGTGTGGTCACGAAGTCGAGCAAAGTCAGATCCTTGCCATGTAACTGAATATGAGCCTGTTTGAGAGCTGCGGCTTTTACTTTGGGGTTTGACAAGTTTATGATGATCATTGGGGGAATAACTTGAACACCCAATATGTCTGACGGTCTCACACCATCGGCTCCATGATGTTGCGTACTTTCTACTAGGGACAAGGCAACGTCTTCTTCCCTTGCCCTGAATCCTGATTTCATGTAGCATTTAATCCACAGATTCGTGTCGGCCAGCTTGTCCGCAAGCGGATCTGGCACGGATATATCCACTTCGGACATCATGAAAATGTAAACAAAGGCTTGCTACAGCCCAACACTGTGCTTATAGCCAATTTCTTCACAGAAGACTCACCGGTCAAATCGTGCGGTTATCCCCGTAGACTTAGAAATCAGCTTCTTTGATGGATGCTTTTCTGGGCATTTAGAACTCCACTCGACGATCGTAGGACGTCTGGTGTGCTGTCGTGTAGGATTCCTTTGTTCGGCACCCTCCCCACTCAGCCGACGCTGGCAACTTACAAGATCCAGAAATCGTTGTACACAACACAAAACGTTCAAGTCTCGTCTTCAAAGTGTAGCGATACTGTCCTGCTAACTCTCTGCACGTGGATTTAGATCGGATGGGCACGCAAATGACGAGAAATAAGCTTTTATTGAGAACTATTACAGACCGACTCATAAACACTGCTACTGCCGAAAGCGCCACCTAGCGCCATGAAAAGATGTATGCAGATGTGTGTATCAAGTATGCAGTGTTTCAGTCAGCAGTCACTTTTTAAAACCACAGTCAGTTATGACCAAGTATATTATAAGGATTTAACTGGAATTTTGTACACAACAGCACACAGTTAAACCAGGTTTTTAGCAAACCCGGATTTAGCAAAGACTCACGGGTGGTTGCTGAAGACAGGTCTTTGCTCAGGACATACAGGGTGGCATTTTATAATACTATGTAAAAAATGGACAGGACTTTTCTAATGTGGCTTGTAACTTGAGTGGGCTGCCTGCGCCAGGTGGATGCCCAACCACGGTGACAAGGTTTGACTGTCTTTGTCATTAAACTTACAATCAGTGTGAACTATGACCTCTGACCTTGTTGTGAAGGATGTGATGACCCCAAAGATGACCCCAAAGAGAACACCTCCCAGTCCAACGATGAAGAATGACGCACAGCCAGCCACAACGTCAATGGCTATGATGTTGTCCTCGCCGATTTCATTGTATGCATCAAACATGTGGTACAGTACCTGCAAAAATAAAAGGTTCCAACTATTCAGACATGTCATGATTAAGTCCCTTGGCCTTATTGCCCAGGACAAGTGAAAATCCTGATCGGCTAAGCACAAAAAAAATAATGTCTTCCTGTACATTACTGTCATTACAAATTTGGTTTGGGCCAGTACAGGGCAAGTGAAAATTTTAAGACTTGTCCACAGTCCAACCCTGCATGTACTGTAAATGCAGAAACTTTTATAACTTCGCGGTGGTTTAATGTTTGTGATTTTTGCTGTGTCCGCTTCACCGCAAACTTAAAACCACTGGGAACATTTTTCCATGGCAGTAAGAGACTACGGGGCATGGTGCTACCGCGAAATGAAAACCACCGCGAAAAGTCCTTTATCCCGCTACCACGAAATTAAATTCCCGCCAACTTCAATGCATTTACAGTATTTACATATTGATCCCTTGTCTTGTGCACTATTTCTTTGTTCATTGCATCAAATATTAGGCATTCTGGAGTCTCCTTTGAAAGTACCTTGTTCAAATGTCGAAAATAATTTTCTAAGCTTTTAGAGCCAGAACGTACATGTACATGTACATGTGAAAATGCTGAGATGTTTAAATTTGACAATACAAGTAGAGAGTTACAAAATTAATGTAAGTTTTAGCAATGGGAGACTTGGGTATGATTATAAAACTTAAAAGAAAAAGTCATTATAAGAGCAAAACAATACATTAACTCACCACTGTCACTGCATCGTTGAGCAGTGACTCTCCAAACACAGTAATATGGAGAAGTTCGTTGACGTGGACCTCCTCAAACACGGCCAGTACCGCCACGGGGTCCACAGCGGAGATGAGACTGCCGAACAGGAGGCAGCGTAGGAGGGAGATGTCGCTAACGGAGCCCAGCCAGCCCAGCTGGGCACACCCATATAAGGACATGGAGATGCCCAAAGTGTTCCATAACGTGCCAATGACTGGGAAATATAGAACGAATGATTAGTTTGGCACAGGTCAAAAGATTAGACAATGCTCGAAATACCCACTTGCCCACTTGAAAATGCAACCACATTTTGCTTGGCGCATCTTAATTTCAAACCCAGGTTGCACACTGCGCAACCTGATATGCAGTTGGAACAATGTCTGCTTTTCCCCCACCTACGTGCATAAGCTTTTGTAATTATTTTTTGATAACATAAAACATATTACAGTTACATGTAACTGTAAGAAAAGATATGGATATTAAGTAGCTGATTTGAAGAAAGCAATAATATGGAAGTGGGGCAACCTGAAATGTTCATGGCGCAACCTGCCTTTTGACTCAGGTTGCCACTTGGACAACCTGGCTGAAAAAAGTATTTCAGGCACTGTTAGGCCACACCAACTTTATTTGTTGTTTCTCAGATTTTTTCAGAAAAAAATTGGGTTGGTCAAAAAGGATTTTAAAAACTTTCGGGGGTAGGCGAGATCGGACAGGAAAACCTAAACTTTCAAACATTTAGGGCGTCCCTGATGGCAAAGTCCAAAGTTTGAAGAACAATGATAAACGTACCGTCCAAAATATGCACGTACAGCTACTGGAATTTGAGTGCCATAGTTAATTTGAGAAAGGAGAGGCAGTGAAATTTTGTCAACACAAGGTGTGGCCATCAATTTGAAAAGTTTGTTTTTTTTTCAAATCTGAAAAAATAGGGTTGGGAAATCCGAGAAACAACAAATAAAATTGGTGTGGCCTCATTAAAAAAAAACACCCCTGCAGCTCCAGATGGAGGTGTTCAATTACATACCAATGGCTGGGAAACACAGAACAAGAGATACAAAAAATGCCCCTGCAGTTTCAGAGGAGCCTGCAAGGGGCACAAAATAATGTACACTTTTTCCTTGCTTCAATGCCAATCTGCCTCCATAAATGATTATACAGACTAATAAAGTATGTCCAGGACCATTTACAATACAAAACAGGTAGTCCTGCTGCAGTACCAAGGTCAGCCACCATGAGGCCGAAAATGGGCAATGACATTTTGGTCCACAACACATACCCACATAATCATACATGATTGATCCATCTAGGTTTTTAAGATACTGCACTGGGAACATACACAAACATGCACACAAACACAAACAAAACAAAAAACACATCAGACCAAAAACTATACCTCCATTTTCTATGACAATTAATGACAATTGCGGTATAAACAATCTCATAAAAACACATACAAGAAAAGCACTTAGTTTCATATAATTGAAACTCACTTGATTTTGATATAAACAGTGTAATGTTTTCACAGTACAGGTAACTTTTTGAAAATTAAAAATGCGTAGTCTATCAAAGTCTTTAACACCAGGTGTTGATTGACCCTACCTGCATATGTAAGAATGCTTCCAATGTTGTCAAAGAAGGCACGGTTGGGCATGAAGTAGCCAGCGTCTACCACAATGGGTGGCAGCAGGTACAGGAAAAAAGTATCTGCACTTAGGGTGTGGATGTTTTCCTCCTGGAAGACATACAATGTAGTTTTGAATATGAATTGTGACCAAAATTAGGCAAAACAAGAAAAAAATGTACAGTCAATCATACAACCCCCCTCCCACCAATATAAAGCATTTTTGGTCCCTACCTAAGGCCACGTTGATTTGATATATGGATGATGTCCTCTGGGAACCCAAAAACTGATGCGAGAGTGGAATAAATAAAGTTTGACCCAAAAAAAGTTGCATCCATTATGAAAACTTACTGAAATTTGCTGCGCGTGACGGAAAAATTTTAAAACCAATTCATCAACCTTGACGGACAAAAATCCTTGGTGGAAGCTACAGGCGGCTTGGGGACGTCGTCCACGGCCGTAAAAGCCACACACTGTTTGTTTTGCTATTGTTATTATTGTTGACGAAGTGTGTCGGCGCCCTTTTGCATACAATAATCTCATTAAAAACCTGTTTTTCAAGGTCTCAGTTCAGTCTCTGTAACTCCTGGAATAGTGTTTTCGTGACAGTGGGAATTGGCTGACTTCGAGCTGGCTAGAGCCCTGGACCAAATACAGAGTATTGAATACCTAACAATAAATTCTTGTTTTGTTTTCACATCTTCTTCTTTGACCTTTAGTTGGTATTGATGCTGACATTAATGATGTTTTCTGATATGTATATTATTTAATCCACAGCATATATTTGCTCCTTTTGCAGCTGCTTTGTATGATTTAAAGCATGGTTGAAATCTTTTTATTTATTTTTGGAAACGGCCAAAAATTGATGTGCACGTGGACGTCATCCATATAATCAAATCAACATGGCCTAAGGACATTTTAAGAAAAATCAAGCCCTTCAGATCTAGTATTAACTATTAAAACATACATGTACAACGTAGAGTTTAAATTCACATTGGACAATGTGCAGGTAGCAATTCTAATACTGCAGGGATGGGACTATATAAGTTTCCACAAAATGGCATTGCAATGAAATGATTTGCAACAGACCTGGTTTTATATATAGGTCTGACAACTGAAACATATTTCCCACATACTTGTTCTCACCAGGATTTTTCACAGCATAGGGGCCCCCTATCTGGCTTTTAGCTAGGATTTTATAATAGGGTGTCCAAACTTACTGGTGAGTCACGGTAAGTGACTATTGTAGGGGGGTCTGGGGGCATCCACCTTCCATGGTGCAGAGTTTTTGATGATTCTAAGTTTAAAAAGTGCATTCTTAGGTATCCCAAGAGGCAAAAATACTGTTCCAGAGGTCACAGTAGAAGACTGACCACAGATGACCTGGTAGCATCCCTGGTCAATCAGAATTTCATGCTTGTCAGACGATTTTCTCCCCAGTGTAAGGGCCTCCAGGGGCATAAAATTTCTTGTTATTCTAAGAAAGGTGCGTCCAGATGACGCGTTGACGCATGCCTGGCTAAAAGCCTGCCCCCTATGCTGAAAAGGCCTGGTGAGAACACTGACGTAGCTCATGTGACCTATAAGTGATTAGGAATCAGCACTTTAATCTGTACTGATAAAGAGCAGGGCTGTCTCTTACTAAGCTTTCAATTTTTTTACGTGCTACTTTTGAGTGCCCATCATGTTAACTTATAGTGTCATTCTAATAAATACATTTTCATCAATTTCATGTCATGAAGTGCGAAATAATATTTTTGGACGGATGGGGCAAAGCTCTCTTTCCTCCTAATAAGCATATGGAGTGACAGGTCCTGACAACAGACCTGATGTACATGTACAAATGCAGACCAATCTCTTTTCTGTGCACTGCTATCCCTCTTTTGAGAGATGCCAACAGGCTAATCCTTGAAGCTAAGCCTTTTATGGGTGTCTGTTACAAATGCATGTGTCACAATAATCCTAAATCTAGAAACCAAGGAGGTTATATCAAACCCAACAGTGGCAATAGCTAAAATGGCATGCAGCTAAGCCCCAAGGTCATTAAGGCAATATCAAATTATTAGCTTGTCTTTCAGAGACACTCAGTCCAATAATGCAAAATAAAGGGGAACTGACTGTTTGCGGTGGTTTTAAGTTTGCTGTTTTTTTTCAGTATAGAAGTCAGTATGAACATGAAACCACAGCAAACATGTCCCCTTCAATGATACAACCCTGCATGGCAGTTTCAACGTGATATTAAATCCCCACAGACATTTCCCTTTTACAGTATAAGGAACTATCCCAAAAACATTTTGTAGTGTGTTAATTGATGTTTCATGGTGCTCTGTCATGGCATGGTAACAGGATTTGATTTCAGTTACATTGATTCTGAAAACAAAATACATGACACCCAAAATAGCCCAACTGGGAGCTAATCAAAACTCTTTATGTCGTAATCATGTTACTAGTACTCTGATATTCAAAATTAATGCAACTTGTTTTTCCATTAATCTGTGCCAAACAATTTAGCTAGCTATAGGGAGCGATCAGAGAAGCAGACAGAAACGAATCTAAGGCCTAGGGAAAAAATGTTGTCACAGTGTTTCCTGTTTGACCCTACCTACCCTAGAAAAATCTTCCGACCCTAGACCCTTTTTTGGGTGGGTATTGGAGTGGAGTCACATAGCTTCCAGTTGGACTTTTTATTCAACCTGGTTCTTATTGAAGTATTAAACTGCTTGTCCATAATCTAATGAAGGATGAATGTCACGTTATCCCCTGATCTGATTTGTGAACATTCTGAGCAAAATTAAATCTTGACACTGAAGACATTTAAGTGTCCTCATGCATTTCAGTTTTACATGTACCTTCAAGTTTAAAAACTGTATTGTACAGTTTTGGGCCGAAGTCTACAAAAAGAAAAGAAAAGAAAGATAATCCCTGCCTACCAACCCTAATTTTTTCAGGACTGAAACAGACTCAATGTAATGTTTTTTTCCTAGGCCTAAGATTAGGAAAGATATCAGACTTAGGAAACGGTCAGACGTTTCGGATAGAATTCCAGTTGCTTGAGGAACTACTTTTTGGTGTATCTTATTACCTGGATGTCTAACCTACATCGAAAGATATCAGACATAGCTTTACTGACCTGTTTGGTGAGAAACAGGATGGCTCCAACTATCAGCCCAAGCACAACCAGCAAGCAGCTCTCTGGAACAATTTTTGACACCTTGTGTGACAAGTGGAAACCTGGAGGATGTGGAGAAATATTGGCATTAGATATGAGGATGTGACAAAATATTGGCATTAGACATGCACCAGGAAGTAACGTTGGAGGGGGGCTCTGGTGGAAGAGTGCAAATACAGTCAAACCTGTCTATAGCGGCCACTCAAGGGACTGGAGAAATATGGCCTGGCTATAGACAGGTGGACACTATAGAGAAAATGCTGATCAATTGACCATGAGCAAGCTACACATGATTTCAGTTCCCACTAATCTTTCTCACCAAGTAACATTGTCTCGATCGGTAAATTCACCGACAAAGACTTGCACTTTAATGCTCAAGGCACGCATACCTTCTGCTACCGCCAAAATGACCCTGTCAGGAACTCCAAATCCTCGCAAACTACAATTTCAAACTCGGTGCAGCGTGACATAAGGCTGCAGTATGGTTGCAACAGGCAGTGTTTCTGTATCAACACGTCATTTGCATCGACACCGGCACCGGTGTCGATGCAAATCGACACCGGTGCCGGTGTCGATTCATTCTGACCAATCAGGGGAGCGTTATCCACCTGCCTGGCCTGAATCTACGTGTTACGGCGTCATGCGTCATGCGTCAGCAGAAAGGAATGCTACAGTGTGCAGTCCATGTTAGAGTTAATCCAAACATTATTACTGTTCACATTCCTTCAAATGTATTGAATATGTACAACTATAACTTAGGATTGAATAGCAACACACTTGTCCCAGCAGAAGGGAATTTGTCATTATGCCAAGCCTTGGAAGTCTTGAATAAAGGATGTACTCTCACCTCTCAAATAGAAGTACCCCCTGGAATAAAAGTACCCCCCGGACAAATCCTCAAAATCTAATAAAAGTACCCCCTGGAATAAAAGTACCCCCCGGAAAAATACCAAATTGACATGTAAACTGTGTCCATGCTACTTCAGTCCGGAAAAATACCAAATCGACATGTAAACTGTGTCCATGCTACTTCAGTCACAAGCAGGTAGGCTCTTTTTATTCATTTATGCCTGAGTACCATATCAGTTAGTTGTATATAAATAATGAACAGAATAATTCCTATGTTATTGCATATATTTTCTTTATCTGAGTGTCACAACATCAACAAAGATTAAAATAAAAGTAAGAAATGAATGAAAATAAAAATTGAAGAAATAAAAAAAAGAACTTTATTTCATAATCATTGTTACAAAATAACATTTTGAAGAAACATTCCAACTTAGTAGAATACCTTTCTCAATTCACCACTTGTGCTATTTTCAATGTTGCAAAAACCAAGGAGGTCATAGACACTGCCCCCTATTGAACAATATCGGTACTGCAGAAAATATTCATTCTCTCGCGCATTTCCGCGAGATTCGGCGTGAGTTGATGAATCCAACATGGCGGATGTTTTCGAGCCGATTGAACGCTGTGCTTTATTTTGGAAGGGTTTTTTCTTTGCTGGAACATTAAAACAAGTAGACTACGGGTGAAAAACGGTGGAAAAGTATTGGTAACTTTTTAGTTTGTTTATTTGGTGGTTAATTTCTGTGTTTTGATCGAGAATTTACGGATCTGAGTGACTGTGTGTGTAGCATGTGTTTGAGCTCGGCCTATGGACCTTGATGTTTCACTCAGCGATGTTTTCGTCTTTGTTCAGCGCAAATTTCAAGATTTCTGGAAGGTTAAATATGGTCTAAAACGAAAAGGATATATGTGAGTGCAGCACCGAATCAGTTATTTTTGGACCTGAACCGAAAAGTTTTTGCAAATCCAGCACCGATCCGGCGTACCGGTACGCATCCCTAGTTAGGATGTTTGGGTCATAGCGCTAGCGGCAGGGAAATCCGCGCTGCCTCGTCCGAAAAATAGTGAATTTAAGCAAATAC
>NC_049984.1:23131932-23135685 GCF_000003815.2 Branchiostoma floridae | reverse complement strand
CGGGGCATTAACCCTTTATTATATGACAGTGGTATAACATGATTGTACAGATATTATCATACACATTGTAAATGTATTATGTAATTACAAAAAAAGGGGAAAAGTATCTATGGGCTTGGACACAAGCCTTTGTTACAAAAACTTTCTTCAATACACGATTTCTGCTCAAGCCACAAATTTTGTGGGAAAATTTCAACTATTAGTTAGTATTAGTTCATTGCTACTGGTAAAACTGTTTTAATAGTAAACCAGACATATTTTCTTTTTTGGTTTCTGTATGTAAACCTTTGATACAATAGAATATTACAGGCTACAAGCAAGCCTCCTATACTGAGTAAACCATTCTTGGCAGGACGGCCTTTCAGTACCACAGACAGAGGAAAGTTGAGGTTATGACCCTGAGCTTAAATCACTGCCATGGAAAATGGTCGTATAGAGAACTGATCTTTGAAGCTATCATTGTAGCAGGCGTACGTGAAAAACGTGAAGAGCATAATTAGTACTATCGCTGCCGCTGGAATTGAATGGTATCTGAGGCAATAGTTTGCCGCTCATACAATTTGCCAATTACAGCAAAACGTCCCCTGAGCAAGCATTACACTGCTGTTTAACTCCAAGATACACTAACTGGGTATCTAATGGCTACAATGTACGTTTTTGTTTTGTCCCATTAAAGTATAGTGTGTGATATTGAATATTCTGCAATATTTCAACCATATACATTGTATTATTAAGTTTAATGGTGCCTAAACTATGCATACTGAACATAGCAAGGTGTGATAAATGTTCAATTCAATATATATGCATGACTGAGCAGACAATGTTTTCAAAGAATAAAGCTGAACATATGTGTAACAAATTGGAAAGCAGAGTTTATATCACACAATATGTGGGTGGTATGATTTGGGAAAGTAAATTAAGAACTGACCCATAAAATCAGTAAATGCCATGTCTTGTAGCATATGGCAATATAACACAGGAGGGATTGCATTGATTTGTTTTGTTAGTTTTAATATAGTGTCTTGCTTCATTGAATTACCAGTAGTAATGGCATATCATTACCGGTAATTATCGTACAAAAAGTCGATGCACTTCAGAACTGTCAATCAAAATTTATGACTGCTCACTATCAATAAGCAAATTGACACAATGTTTCATTATGGGCTTTCAATGTAGTTCACTAAATGACAATCCAAAATGGACACAAAAGAGGAGGGCTTTCTTACATACATGTACATGTACAAAACCCTTCCGATTTGGCTCAGTTGAATAGTCAAAGTCAGGGGAAACACTATTGAAACATACCCAGCAGAAGAGGAGATATCTCCTGTGTGTATCTTCCCTTTTTTTCCAAGTCAGAGAGTTCCTAATGTTTGCTTTGGAGGATTATGTACACATCAGAATAGCTAGAAACGTTTATTATTGCCAATTAGAGACATTAAATTGTCATTAAAATGTGTTTCTCATGAGTTTCATGGTAATCAATCACTCCTAATACAAAATGTAGGCTTGGCCAGAGACCATAGAGTTAGATGGGCTCTTTTTCAAGAAATTGTCATAAAACATTTCCTCAAATACAATCTTTCTGTATGAGTCACTTTTGTGAGAAATTTTTAACCAACTTCATAGCTAAACTGATTATCAATAGAGTGAGAAATGGCATCAAGATTATTTTCTTTTGGGGCTGTCATAAACAAATCTATCAATTAACTTTCATGCCTTGCATTTTACAATATGTTTGTGAGACAAATAGAATATTACAGGTTACAGACAAGCCTCATATATTGAGTAAACCATTCTAGGCAGGACGGCCTTTCAGTACCACAGACAGAGGAAACCTGAGGTTATGACCCTGAGCTTAAATCACTGCCACAAATAATGGTCGTATAGGGAACCAAGCTTTGAAGCTATCTTTGTAGCAGACATACGTGAAGAGCATAATTAGTACCATAGCAGCAGCTGGAATTGATTAGCATCTGATGAGGCTATAGCACGGCAGTTTGCCGCTCATACAATCTGCCAATTACAGAAAACATCCCCAGTGCATTTACATAACGCTGCTGTTTCCCTCCAAGATACACTAACTGGGTACCTAATGGCTATGTGCCTTTTTCTGTTACAGTATGGTGTGATATTGAATTTGTTCATGATCCATCTTCTACAAAAGCTCTTTTCAACCATATAAGTTTAATGATGCCTGCACTATGTATATTGAACATAGCGAGGTGTGACATAATTCTATAAGCTTTCATCTATGTATGCCTGACAGAGCAGGTGTCACACAAAGCTGAACAAAGTAATCTAACAAATAGGCAAGCAAGGTAGATATGTCATACTATGTTTTGGTGGTATCGTAAAAGAACGAACTTAAGCATTGACCCATTGTGGTCTATCTAACCTTTCCCACAGACCCATTAAATATCATGTACTTAGAGTTAGACTTTCACATACTGTTACTATGGTAACAGAACATAGGAGGAAGCTCATTGATGTGTTTTGTTACTTAGTGATTTGCACTAAAACTAAAACTAAACTAAACTAAACTAACTTCATCACTAAACCGGTTATTGACAAAAAGAATGTGAAATGGAATCAAAATCATCTTATGGGTATCTTATGTTACCTATATTTACACTATGATTGTGAGCCAAATAAGATATTACAGGCAAGCCTTAAACTGAGGAAAGCATTCTTGGCAGAACAGCCTTTCAGTACCACAGACAGAGGAAAGCTGTGGTTATGACCCTTTCATCATGACCCTTTAACCTTAAATTACTGACGAGAAAAATAGTTGTATAGGGCACTGAGCATTGAAGCTATGATTGTAGCAGATGTATATGAAGAGCATAATTAGCGCCATAGCAGCAGCTGGAATTGATTAGTATCAGGCTATCATACGGTAGTTTGCCGCTCTTACATTTTTTACAATCTACCAATTACGGCAAAACGTCCCCATTGCAAACATAACGCTTAACTGCTGTTTCCCTCAAAGATACACTAACTGGGTATATAATCATTATGGCTATGTGCCTTTTTCTGTTACTCGTATGTATGGTGTGTGATATTGAATTTGCTCATGATCCATTTTTTTCAAAAGATCTTTTCAACCATATAAGTGGTGCCTAAGCTACACAGCACATGTATGCATACTAATCATAGCAAGATGTGACAAGCATGCTTTTATCTTAATGTGTACAGTATGCCTGACAGGGCCTAGGGGAAATTGTTGTGTTTCCTATATATATTTCCCATCCAATCCTAGAAAAACCTACCCACCCTAGCCTTTTTTGGGTGGATAGTGGAGTTACATAGTTTCCAGTTAGAATTTCATTCAACCTGCTTCCTATTGGAGTAAAAAAAATGCTTGTACCCCTATCTAATGACGGACAAATGTATCCACAGATTTGTAACCATTATGAACAAAATTGAAGTTTGACATTAAAAATTGAGTGCCCTCATGCATTTCAGTTTTACTTTGTAAAACTGTATTGTATCCCTAGAGTTGGGCTCAAGTCTAAAACAAAGATTTTTTAAAAAGAAGATAATCCCAACCTACATTGCACTGACCCTATTTTTTTCAGGACTGAAACAGGAAACACAACATTTTCTTTCCTTGGCCCAGAGCAGATGTAATGTTTGCAAAACTGAAACAAATTGGTAATCAAGGTACATATGTCATACTACATTGCATGTGTGGGTGGTAGCATTAGAGAAAGGTATTAAGGCATTGACCCTCTGTGGCCTTTATAACCT
>NC_049984.1:23116478-23131832 GCF_000003815.2 Branchiostoma floridae | reverse complement strand
GTAACTAATCATAGAATGAATCTCAGTGACGCAGTTCACTCTACCATTACCATTAGTAAATGGCATATTATTACCGGTAATTCTCCTACACATAGTTGAAGCATATCTGTCACTAGCCATTGAAAATTGATAATGAGCTACAACTACTGCTCCCATCACCAAGCAAATTGACATAACGTATCATTATGATTATGGATTTTCAATTGAGAGAAGATCAATAGAGGGATGGATGGCTGGAATGAACACAAAGAAAAGAGCAGACTGTGTTTGATACAAAACATATTGGGCTTTATTCCAAATCTACATGTAAACTGGGCATAATGGTATGGCTGTAACAGTAGGGTGTCTGGCCCAAACCTTGGAGGTCCTAAAGTTTGAATATCATGACAATTGCCTCATTAATGTTGTCCCCCTGGGAAAGGCACTGAACAAATGTTCAGACTGCAGTCCCTAGTAGGATATGATGTTAATTGAAGGTGCCATGTTTGAGGCGTTGGAGTAGAGACACACCCCGAGCACATTAAAGAACCCACCACACTTATCGATAAGAGTATTTCGGTGTGAGTAGATCAAATAAATCTGTCCGGATATGCAGCTTGTACTGTTCAGTATAAACCCAGTGTTTTATGTCATTAGGTGGTTTACCGTGCATTTATACAAACAAATAAACGATAATAACTCTTCTAGATTTCTCTCACAGGGAAATCAGGAAAGATCATGCAAAGTGAAATGACCAGATGGCATTGGAATCAATATTTTTTAACGACCAGTTATTATTACAATTATGAAGATGTACATGTACATGTATTTACTTCTTACTCACATCCTTGGAAATACCCAGGACACTGTTCTTTTAGTTTTACACACGTAAATCCAATCTATTTTCGCCTAATTTGAAAATAATGATCATCATACAGAAATTTTCCCTGAATAGTTTAGATATAGAAACGCTCCAGGCAGTGAGTAGCATGTTAAAATCTCATCAATGTGAAAATTAGGCTATTAAACTCATGGGAATCACCTACCAGTACATGAACATACCAATTACATTTGATGGTAGAAAGACACAGTTTTGAAAGTCATTGCCAAATGTCATCCTATTGGCAACCAGTACCTTGCACCTAACCATGTACAGTCATATATTTGTAATATTGGGTGGGTCAATAAAGCTAACAATACTCAATAGGTGGGGCTAAATCTCAAGGGTCTGTAATTAGCAGCCTGCACACAAGTGCCTTAGCGACCTCAATATGACTGTAATTGCTCTACAGGGTTGGACAAGTTTTCGAACATTGACTTGTCCTATTGGGCAAAGAATTCATTTGCCCAAACCAAATTTTCATTTGCCCAAAATTTATATGTCACTTATATATTATGCATTTTCTCTTCCAGCAATTATTATTGTCTCTATTTCTCTATGTTGACCATTGCTTGATGATTGATGTCACAAAGTGACAAGTATATCAAAATCTCACTCAATGGAAAAATCTTACTTGCCCGATCGGGCAAGTGGGGTAGGAGGTGCACTTGCCCGAACAGCACTTTCACTTGCCCTGGACAATAGGGCTAGTGGACCTGTCCAACCCTGTTCTAGGGGTTAACTTGCTCAAGGTGACTGCTCTTTCAGACACAGGACCTCCATTTAATGTCCTATCTGAGGGATGTCTTTAGCAGCAGTGAGATATAGGTACTCATGATCATATTCACCCAGTTATGTCAGGAAAGTCGTGTCAAGTTCCTTTCCCAAGGGCACAACATCAGGGCATGTCAGGGGTTCCGAACTCAGGACCTCTGGGTTCTGGGCCAAGCACCCAACCAATTGCAATACCACATTGCCAGTCATGCCTCTGGCAATGGAAAACTGATCGACGTGTGTTTAATTGCTTCCGCGAGTGTCAAATAAAGGATTAGCATGCAGGGCATAAGGGTGGTCAGGGAAGGGTATATCATGTTTCACTACACAGATTCCAACATGATGCTACCACATGCCATACATACATGTACAAACTGTAGTACACGTACCTAACAGTCTAACACTGCCAGCTTTGAGATTACATGTTTGGAAAGCAGGCGGTCGATTCAAAAGCCTTCCCTTACCAGGTGTCACAAATTGAGATCATGTTACAAGACTTAAAATTTTGATGATTGTGAAAAGAATCATTGAACTGAATTAAGCAGATTCCATTGTGGATCTAGAATATTAAAGAATTTTTTTTAACGTATCAAAATTTTAATTGGCAACAACAAAGAAGTGGAATTATTTTAGATGTTGAATGATAAAATTATATCAGATTATTATTGCTGCCTCTTCTCACACTGAATGCTGTATAACAAATTGTTTTTAATGATATTTATCATCAGTTGTGTGGTGAAGACAAATGATTCCATTGTCATTGTCATTGTGGAATGTCAGACAATTTACTAATTCCAAAGCCATCACTACCTGTTGCGATAACTATTAGCTCACAAATCAACGCTTCTGTTTAACACCCGCTGTCAGAGTTAGAGGTCGCACGTTACAAGGTCATTGTAGAGTACATGGTATATAAATGGAAACTGGCCTGGGGCGGAGTATTCGCAACTGTACCATTCATGGTAACAGGGATGGCCATAACTAACCGGTTATTTCTAATCTTAGAACAGTCCTTCCTGATGCAACACCATGATCACGTATCACTTGTAATAAGCTACAGTAACAGATCTAAAGGGGATACCAGGGCCTTAAGGGTAAAAATGTTGTTTCTCTGGATACCCAGCCAACTCCAGCAAAAACACACCAATTGTAGCCTTTTTTGGTCGACCGCTAGACCTGGCAAGGGACATAAAATTTTCAACCTGACATCTAAGTGATAAAAAGTGTTGCAGAAGCGCTCTCCCCATTTCTGTTGAAATTGAAAATTGTGCCTGCACAATGTATATCTGTATGTTGAAAATACCATGACACATTTCAGTTTTTCCTTCGTTAAACAACACTAATTGCCCAAAAGAAATTTTAAAAATTAGATAAAATAAAAACAGAGAATCCCTAGTAATAGTAGTATGCCTTCGAACACAACATTTTTTCCTAAGTCCTAACAAATCCAGCACACAGAATACTGAAATTGAAAATCTACCACTGTCAACACTGTAAGTGACTGAAACTAACTTGTAAGACTGGACTATTCTAGTTGGTCCAAAAATGAATTGTATCCTCTCAGTTATCATAACACTACTAGTACTGTGTAATCTTTTATTCCTTTAATCCATCTGATCCAATTACACGTAGGCTGTAACCATAAGTGGCTTACTAGCCTTGTTAGGCAGTAAGCCTTATTGCTTAAAAAAAGGTGGTGAGTGCGCCATCTCACTTAAGCGCCAATTCCAAATGGAGTTATGATATGATTGGCAGGTGTGATAAATTATGTGACAATGTACATGATGTATGGAGAGTACATTAATGTGGCGTCTCTGCTTTATGGGGGAAATCACAATGTACGTTCTTTATTTCATTTTTGATAGTTTTCCAGATTTACTTGTCAATTTGATTCAACAACATATAATAATAAAAACCTTCCAAATTTCAAGATATTAAAAAAATATGACATTATACTATTTCAATCAGAGCCCATAAAGCTACAGATAGCCATAAGGCCACACCAATTTGATTTGTTGGTTCATGGATTTTTAAGAAATGAAATCATAGAAAGCAGACTTCATAAAACTAGGGGCTAGGAATGAAACTTGAATATGACAGTCACTGTATTCACTCCATAAAACTGAGTGCACCAAAACACAAACCTGGTCCTTGTTTTCATTATGTTTTGTTAAAGCATATCTTTTTTTGGCTTTTTAAAATCCGTGAACCAATAAATTAAATTGGTGTGGCCTAAGGCGATAAATTATTAAATTGAAGACCTATCATACCATTAAATAACCTTAATCATTGGATTCCTGGGGGAAACATGAAACCAATTAATTACATTTGTAGATCTGCAGATAAACTTGTCAGCACCGACTAACCCTGATCCAACCTTGTAAAAGACAGTTTAATTTTCCCGGTGTCAAATATTCTGTCATAATTTTGAGACAAACTATCGTTCAATATTATATCCAGTATGCTGTGATGTCAAGTACTAGAATTAGTAAAAATAGGAATCCCACTCATATAAAATACATGCATTATGTTGATAAGATTATATGGATGAGATACTCTGGGAATCCTAAAAGTAAAACTGATGCTAGCATGCTGAAAAAAAGGTTTGGAAAAAAAGTTGCTTTTATCATGAAGTCTATCTTTTAGAAGTCAGGAAGATTGATCAAATGACTAAACACACAAACGTAAGTACTGTAAATGCAGAAATGTTCACGGTGGATTAATGTTTCTATTATGGTACTAGACTGCAGTCTATGGTGTTACCGCAAAATTAAAACCACCGCGAAAAGTCCTTGTCCCCGCTACCGTGAAATTGAATCCGCGCGAACTTAAATGCATTTACAGTATTACTCAGGACAAAAGATCTTTTGTGTTCTTTCAGTTTCACATTCTCTTCTTTGACTTTGGAATTGGCTTGGACATTAATTAATAGTATCCATTTCTGGTAAGTTTTGACAATTCTCTGCGTTTTTTGCTCATTTTTATGATTTTGCAGCGGTGCTCTGTCAGTTGCAGTATGGTCCAAAAACCTGCATTTTTTGGAAATGGACAAAAATTGAAGCATCCTTGGATGTCATCTATGTACAAACGTAATCAAACGAAGATTACCTCAGTGTTACGATCTTAATTAGGCCACAGCAAGTAAATTTTATGGATGACATCCTCTGCAAACTGCAAAAATAGTGCGATAGGGCGAGAGAAAATACAAGATGGGACAAAACATGGTATCAGAGCCAACAAGGCATTCATTCCTGTATTTAAGACATGTACTGGTGTAGTGAAAGTGACACTAGTCTGGTAGACTGGCATCACCAACAAAGTTGGTAACCACACTTATGGCTTCCATATTGATGTCACTTTTACAACTATCCAATAAGTTTCATTTCTACAACTACATGTACAGTCCTGGGTACCTCACAAGTGTTACTTCTACAAAGTACAAGTATAATTATTAGGTTACAACACAGTATATTTGCTCATCTGCATGATCTGGATACTTAATCGCCATGTTCTTGTTTTTTTTCTAAAAGCAGGCAAAAATTAATGCGCGCGCTGATGTCATCCATAAAATTTACTTGTTGTGGCCTTACAAGGAACTAACTTAAAGGAAAAACGACTTACCAATCTTAGCAATGCTGGCCAGGACGATCCACAGCGCTATGGTGTAGGGGGACATGACGTGATGGAAGTCTAACACGGCCACTTGGTACCTCGTCAGTGTCTCCTCGTGCGCAGAATGTCCGTCCGTCTCGCCTTCCCCGGGTTGCGTACACCCGTGCTCGGACGACGTGGCGTGGCTCTCGGACGTAGGATGGGGTCCGTGGGTAGTGTGTGCGGTGAGTATAGTTGTTGCCCCTGCCATACTTCCCTGTTGTGTTGTCTGGCATTGTGTGCCCACAGCAATTAGCAACAACAGTCCCAATACCAGAGGTAGATACTTGTATATTTTTGCTGTTCTCCACTCCATGGTTTTTGATGCTAATGGTTTTTAACGTTTGAACTTTGATAACAGAAGTTCACAGATGTTTCAGTGCAGGAAACGACAACTTCTTGGGAACCTGACAAGCAGAAAGGTTACTAAGAACAGCATCAATCCTTTCAGTTTAAACAGGAAATCATTTTGGGAACTCGTGCCCTTTAAAGATGACCTTGGTGTTGTTGATGGAAGAGTCCACTTGTGAGACAGGGAGGTGCTGTGCTCCAATAGTACAAGGTGGCCGGTAGCTGGACAGGTCGTTGGAATGGTCCACGTCAACCCAGGGCATTCGCAGGTCATCGGGGTTTAGTTTACTCAGACTTCAAGTAGCTTGACAAGGCAGGCATGTTGACACTCCTAAGGAAAACACTGAGTAAGGTGGTGAACCATGTCAACAGGGCTTCAAAGCATCTAGTTACGTAATACCCGGTACTATGCTTTTGTGGGCCCTAAATCGGAGCTTGTTGCTTCCTGTAGGTTTAGTAGGTACAAACAGGAACTTTTGTCCGATACCTGGTACAGAATAATCCTGACTTTTTAAAAATGATACTTTTTGTATCCCTTATTTCAAATGTCGTAACGTTATACTAGAATTTCAGATTCAAGCTCTAAAGGGACCCATAAGGTTTGCAATATAATGTTTTGCTGACGTTCTTCTTTATAATATAGTATGGCATACATGTGTGGTTAAGTTATGCTCCCAATTTTGGTTGGGGGGGGGGCACCTAAAGGGGTAAGAAGGTGCGCCTTTTCCCCCCCAAAAAGTGGACGTCAAACCTGTGTCACTGAGTGGTTTGTAAACAAATTGACAAAATGATAAAAATGAGTTACAAGCACAATGTACCTCTGAGTATTGTATTCGAAGCTGTTAAACAGGTTAACAGTAGTTAAACCCTTATCTCACTCCAATGGCCACAGACTTTTTCAATAACAACAACAATGGAACCAAACTCATTAAAACTTAAAACAATTTATGGCTTTAGCCAGGACTTATTTGTGCATGGATAAAATACAACACTCAACAACGTACCCACCAAAACTTTATAACGTTGATAAGAACCAAAATTGTTTGGAAGGAACTCAGGGTGACTTGGCAAGAAATTTTGACAGCTTGAATGCTCACAGCCCCACCCCTATTCCCAGAAATAAACAGGACCTTTTGGTAGAACCAATCAGGAAGTAACGTTTGCTCTTGCGGGCATGGTCCGCACAAATCTCTCTCACCAACAGACCAAAAATACCGACCTTTTCTTGTTCTGCTGTTACGGTAACGTTCCTCCAAGCCTTCTTGTTGTCAATTTAGCACACACGGCCACTATCAACGGGGTACATCGCCGCTAGCGTCCGGAATTATCACAACACTGACTCGACCGCCTTGCCCGAGCGCGCGCTGACACTTTCATGACTTTCGAGTTTCTCAACCACCTGAACCGGAAGTGACGTATATGGACGGGTACATTACAATAACAGGAGGCGTAGGGGGATTCCCTCTTTTATAATCAATGTGAAATCGGAATCGCATACTCAAACTGTTGAAATGATAACGTTAATTTGAGGAAATATTATCAAGATATATAGAAGATCAGAGAAATAGAAATGGTTGTATGTTTTTTTGACGAATGTTTGAATTTTACTGAGCATACCAGAACCGGAAGTCGACGTGATTGGCTGCAGCAGACGACATCGTGTTTGGAAAAGGGGCGGGGTAAGGGGACTCTCCAAGAAGAGGTTCGGTTCCTGGTTTTGACGTCTTTTCGGCACAATAGAAAGCCATATAAAAATGCTTAAAGATACGATAAAAACCAGACAGAGCTTAACGTCTGCTTCGATGATGGGAAGGGTGTCAAATATATCAATACAAGCCATCCAAGCATTCTTGAGTTGAATATTACACAGATAGACAGAGACACACACACACACACACATTATCTCCAAGCACACACACACACACACACACACACACACACACACACACACACACGATGTCAATTGATGATTTCCCCATAATTCACCGTTAAAGAAATACTAAGCTCATGACGAAATACAGGACATCCCGATTTTCAGTACTTAACGTTAACGTTAAATCCACAATTCCTTTCATAAATTCTAAGTACAAAATATAAGACCTCTAGTCGATCGAAAGGTTCTGCATTGCCGTTGCACATACAGTACTTTAATACGATCGGATCATCATAATTACTTAAGAGATAATCACCTCAGATGACTTGCCTGTAACCGTCTTCACCTGCTTTATTCCCACGCTCCATCGATCTCTTGAGATGGTTTAACGTTATGGTCTGGTCAACATTCTCCTCAGTTTAGGGGTGTTTTCTCTGCATGGTCCAATCTGCTGAGCACATAGGTCTGTTTCTGTCAGCCTGTCTTAAAAGCAGACCTTTCGAGTTCTCGAGCCAATCCCGTAAAAAAATCATCAAAAACTGCCCGGCGCACGCTGATGACCTGGGCGGGCTGGATCACTCCTTGCACCGTAGAGATGGCAGCGAGCTCGCGATGGTTTGGGTAAGAAATGACAAGTCGCGACGAGAGTGGTGTACGTGCTGGCCCGGTGTTCCCGTAAACAGCAACGTATACAGAGACGGTAACAAAGTTCAAATTAACCTATATGGGATTTCACCGTGACAAACAGGGTATTAAATTCATGAAGAGATATCTCTGATTACTCCCTTGGCTCTCTGTACATCTTTACCCAACAGTGCTCAAATGGTGTCATTGGTGGTACAACGATCGACCGGACGATTTTAGCCTCTTTCGCAGCCTTTTTGCTGGCATTTGCTTAAGATGTTATGGGGGGTTCGGGCGGACACAAAACATTCCCGGCGATTCCTTCCCCGATATATATAAAGAACCTTCCCGGCGTAAAACCTGGCCGTTGAAAATCACGAATATGTTAGCCTCTGTAGCAGGCTCTCTGAGGTCGTTTTCGACTCATAATACACTTCTGGTGGCCATTTCTTTTTGTGCTGTGTTGCTGATTGCCGGTCGTCGCTAGGCCAGCAAAAGAGTATCTAATATGAGCCAAAAAGAGCCTGTTATGGAGGCTATGCATATGTCCCTAACTCCTGTGCTTCCCTGAACAAATTAGGTAAACGCCCGCAAAAAGGCTGCGAGGGAGGCTAGCACGATTTGTCCTTTTCTCATTGACCTTTTCTTTTACGTATCTGCTGTCTGCCTTTCGCGTGCCGAGCTTCGTTCCCTAGGGTATATGATACAACAGACGCTATCAAAATACCATTTATTAGTCTACGTTAGTAGTCTATAATAAGGCGACAGCAGTTTTCGACTTTGTCTAGGATCCTAACAATGGCGACCTCCTTTCTACATGTAACTACGTAACGCTAGTTCACCTTTATCCGCGAGATAACCTATATCCGTTGTTTTGAAAACATCGTATTTTTAACGATTTGAAGTCAACGGACGGTGGTCTTAAATTGCAATATTTTAAAAATATCGAAAGCCCGAGCTTCCGTCGACTATCCCTAAACACGCCCTACTTTGGCAAGCAAACGGATATAGGTTACCCACGGATAAAGGTGAACTAGCGCTACATCTTTGAACTGTGATCTATAAGTGTTGCGTGCCGCGTGGAGGAATCTTCTGGACTGTTAATCACGGTTTTGACACAATAAATCTATCTTTTGGGATCAAACATTGCCAGCCTCATAAAGGAATGAACTCAAGCTAAAGGTCAACAGAACAAATTCATTTATTGTCTTTTATATTGCAGTGGGAACGTAGCAATAAATTCATGTACAAGTCTACACGAAAATCACGTAACGCATCACTAGGACATTGCACGAAAGTAGAGGGTGTGTTCTATGGATTATGGAACAATGAACTTGAAATACAATTATCATATATTGTCCATTTCAAAGGAATTATCAGTGTCTTTAAAAAGACATTCATGATATTCGTAGCCCATACTTCGAACAAGTGCGTCCCTAGCTTGAAATTTCTCGTCTTACACAAGGTCAAACCAGCAGCTAGTCAATGCAATACTGAACATAGGCCACACTGATTTTGCTATATGGGTGACATCCTCTGTCTACCCCAAAACGTACTCTCCAAGTTTTAGGGTCCGCTGTTATTTAACGACTACAAATACCGTATTTTAGTCGTTTTTATCGGGCTTTCTATTTTGTACTCTTTATTTCTTGATATCAGGAAAGAGTACAAATTAAAATAGAAAGCCCGATAAAAACGATTTCAAAAAAGTCTAAAACAACCGGAGCCTAACCTCTGCTTGGAGAGGACCCAAAACGCGAGTGTGCAAATAAAAAAGTTGGACAAATTAAAGGGGAGCATGAAAGTTCATCTGTGTTGGTAGAATACATTATGGAAATGCTAAACTTTCTTTCCAACACGAAAATTTGGGTAAGTCCCATTAATTCGTGTTGGAAAGAAAGTTTAGCATTTCCATAAATTAAAGGGGAAGTTACATTATGAAGTCTGAATGTTCAGGAAGCTTAAGGTTTAATAAAATGACTGAAATCACAGGGTATGATACAGAACAATAGATTCTTCATTTTTCTTCTTTCATATCTTCCCCATCGACTTTCCATTCTACGACATAAGTATCCGTTTTCCTGCATATCTTTTTTTTACAATATACGACTTACATTTGCTTATTTTACAACTGCTTTGTACGATTTACAAATGGTCGAAAACTTTTTTGGACACAGATGAAAATTAGTGCGCGCGCGCCTGCATGTCATCCATATATTTGATTCAACATGGCCCAATAGAAAAACATAAATCGATACAAGCACGGATTTTTGACACACCCCTTGGCTGTCCTCATTTCATTGATCATCAATCATATTAGACTAAAGTGTCATCACTGACATTTCGACTCATTAATAAGCGAAATCAGTCTACCGTGTCTACGTATTTTTGTTTAACTTAACAAACTGTTTACCTTAATTTTACAAATCTTAAATCTGCACAATAGATTTAAAAATAAAAATGAAGATATTTACTTGGTAACAATAAAAAAAGTCATATGGAAACGATACATTTTTGTTGCCTTTCTTAGCATTGCCATTCAGTATGAAAGTTCAAGATAATGTTCTTTTAGATAATGTAACGTTAAGTTTGTTGAAGGTAATTCTCGAGTACTGTACATGCACAATGTATTATTAAAAGGACTACAGGAACCTTGTGATAAAACTCCATTTGACAGAAATCTGTATTATTTTTGTTGTACATTTACGCCTTTGTGGTTATTTATGGTTATTTTAACATTTAGGACTAGGTGTACTGATGTGGTCTTACGCCAGCATAGAATATGATAGATCATCGTTTATCTGAGTCAGAGTGAATAAAAAATTAAAGAGTTGTTGGGATCTCTGAAGAGTTTTAGCTCGGAAAAGTGGTATCAGCATTCTCTAACGCATAGGTATCCCCTGTCAATATCATGCTATACACTACGGGACGCGGGTGTAGTGTGTCGAAAACCTCACAATTTACCTTTCCAACATCTGCTTGGAAATCTTGACAGCACGATTGCGAAGAGGAGCATGGGTAATTTTTGAAGTTGTCCACCATCTTATGTCGTCTGCTACAGTCAGTGTGGGACTCTCTCGTCCTTTCTTCATTTCTGCACAATTTAAGGCTATCTAGCCTCGTCCAGGTCGTCAGTGTTGTGCTTCTGAGAGCTAAGATATTGTACGAGAGGTAGGGACTCAAATATGTGCACATAAAGTCATTCTGTACCCCTAATATATCCATGACAGCAAACAAGGACTTTTGGAGTGCCCCCCTCCCCACGATAGCGAAAGAGTAATATATGTTTTCATGAATTTAGATTTGTATTCGTCTTTTTAGTTCCATATTCATCGCATTCGAAAGGGGAGAATCACTTTTGCTACAGGGTAAAGGGCTTTCAATCTAACTGTTACAACAGATGAAATATAATTACATTGAAATATCAGACACTGTTTAAAACATGATATTACATCTGTCATGTCTGTATTTCCCAGTGACACAGTTACTTCAAGCCTCACCGCTTTGTCCTGTTCATCACAATTCTCCAAAACCAGATTAAACATATGGGTAGAATCATTGAATGTGGTTAGTATACAATGTGAAGTTGGTTGTTTTGTTTGCATTGCACTGTAACACAACTTTGTACTGAACAGTGCAGCAAAACTACCGAGGTCACGGGTAAATTTCTCATCACTCGGTAACCAGTGATGAAGTCGCGTCGTCACTGGCTTACCAGTGGGGAATATTTATCGTCACTAGTTTTCCAGTGATGAGGAAACTTCAGCTGGTAAACCAGTGACGACAAATATTCAGTTTACTGAAGAAAAAGGAATCATCGTTTCAGTTGAGGGGATTTTGAAAGTTAGCACTTAAAGTTATACTGTCGTCGCCTCTGCAAGTCAATCCCCACGCTCCCGGACCAAATCTAACAGTTACACGGCTATGGCAACATGTGAATTAGGGTGTTTTTGTTGCATATCGAACTCAGCACTAGAACGTTCTAGTGCTATTAGAACGTGGTCACTGGAAGCCTAGTGCCGAAATAATTTCATCACTCGGTGTCGAGTGCCGAAGAGTCACCGATCACTGGAAAACCCAGTGAGGAACCGGTGACCTCGATGGTTCCACACTCGGTGCCCAGTGACGAATGACGTTCATCACTGGGCCCCGAGTGACGAGCGGATTTCATCAATGGAAACCGAGTGACGAAACAATGTTCATCACTGGAATTCCAGTGCCGAGAGAGCTTCATCACTGGAACAAAGCAACTCATCACTGGGAAACCAGTGACGAACTTCCTTCGTCGCTGGGCGTCCAGTGATGACGCTATTTTGAATATATCTTCGTCACTGGAAGCCCAGTGAGGAACCCGTGACTTTCGTAGCCTTGCATTAGACACTGCTTGAAAAGTTTTCTCCAAAACCAGATAAGCTGTGTGAGCAGTATTTTTTTTTGCATAATTTTACATACTACGGTATAACATTAACAGTTAACGTTACCCTGTAAATTGCCATATGGTGTAACACACCAGGTTTGTACTGAACAGTACAAGCTGTCAGTATATGCGGACGGATTTATTAGATCCACTCACACCGAGATGGACCCCTAGTACTATAGTAAAAAAGTAGAAAAGATTGCCTGGATTCTTTTGTGTGCTTGAGGGATGGCCTAAACCAACTTAGCTCATTTCCACCTGAGCAAAGTGAGGAAATCGTGTTAACTTTTGTAGGGGCACAATGTTAACAGGGCATGCCAGGATTGGTTTCTGGGCCAAACACGCCAGCATTGTGCCACACTGATGCCACTTTATATTTCTTTCTTCCAGATAAACCATTGATGAATGCCATGATGAAGTTGCAGAAGGTGCTGGTTGTAGGAGCAGGTTTTGTTGGCTCTTCCCTGGCGACATCCCTGAGGAGTGAGGGAGTACAGGTGTACTGTACACGGCGGCAGGAGGGAGGGGAGGGGACCGTCCAGTTTGTGTTGGAGGAGGAGGAGACCTGGGGGAATCTGCCCAGGGAGGTGGATGGAGTCGTCTGGACATTACCAGCAAGGTTAGTAACCTGGGAACCATGCGGATAGTAAGTCGCTCCTATGTTCGCTTCTGCTACCTATCCTGCACATTCAAACCGTTTGGTGCGAACGGCAGTTAATGAGCGAAGTAAGGAATGAGTTCTAGAAGGTTCGTTCGATGACAAGCCGAACGATCGTTTGAACCCATTCCATAATTCGCTCATGTAGAGACCAATGAGCGCCTGCGTCCAAAATTTGGACGATTCCAGACGTTAAGATGGTCCGCATTCCCAGATGGAAACACAGAGAAGCAAAATACATGTTTATAGTGTATAATGAATGTCAGAGCCAGAAGCGACTGTATCATTATATAATGATCATCGCCAGAGCAAACTACTTTCCGAATGGTACCAAGGCAACAAGGTTAGACAATGTCACAAATAATTGTGAGGTTAGATGTATTTTCCTGCAAATTTAAGGAAAGAAGATCACTGATGTTTGGGACCGCATTTGTAAGCAGCGCCACCTATGCTGCAGTACAATGTAAACTAGTCAGAATTGCCCTGAGGAAAATGACAGGCGGTCACCAGTTTAGTTCAGTTTAGGCGTCCACTAAAAGTTTGTTATCTAAATCACTTGGTTATAGACAAAGAATTTTTAAATTGCTATTCAGAAAAAAAAATTGTGCAAAAAGATATTAGTTCATACTATATTTTTTAATGTATTTTCTTTCATATAGGCAACATATTCAAATGGGGATTTTTCACAGTGGTTTTATGTTTGCAGTTTTGACCTCTTCACTGCAAACTTAAAACCATCATGAACATTTCCCCTTTCAGTTTCAGTCATTTTGTAGTAAAACCCTCCATGACAGTTTCAACCACTAACTCCAGTTTCTCCATACTGCAAAATTAGATAGCCACAAAAAATTTTCCTTTCACTGTAAAATGATAAGCGTTTTTCTGTAATATATTTTCAATAATCAATCTAATATCAATACAATATCAAAAGAGATTAAGACACAGCAAATAATCCTTTTTTTGGTTCTGTTTAATACTGATCAATACTGACACTATTCTCTGTCTAGGCCCTTGTCACAGGTGCAGCGACTGTATGACACTTATCTCCATTCTATACTGGACTCGAAGAAGCCAGTGATTGTATATGGCTCAACCAGTCGGTACCAGGTAGAAGAAGTCCACCAGTGGGTGGATGAGAAGACAAAGAAGATACAGAAAGAAGGAAGCCGGGAAGAGGGGGAGGATTTCTTGCACGAGAAGGGGGCTACTGTTCTAGTGCTTGCAGGTACTGAGTCAAACCTTTGTTTGTGGCCTCCTTTGCAAAGTGGCCACCTGTCCATTGCAGTCACTGTTTGTTGGTCCCATGGATTTTTCCCATTGACCTAGAGTAAGCATTAAGAAATAGTCTATAGCGGCCACCTGTCCATCGCGGCCACAGCCACACAATTTCTGGTCCCATACAGAAACACTGCATATTGTGACCATGCAATGGCCATGTGTCACCCTGTGCCCGGTTTAAAATGGTAGTTTGTGAGGATTTGGAGTTCCCGACAGGGTCATTTTGGCGGTAGCGGACGGTACAACATTGTCGGTATAATCTGTTCATTTTCAAATCAGTCCAACATCTAGTCCGCTAGTTTTTTTCAGGTCCTTTTTTTTACCGGTCCAACAAGAAAGAACGGTTTTGTACCAGTCCACCTTACTGATACCCACCCCTAGACAACACTACACAAGGCATTGTATAATATTCATTTAAAGCAAATTTGATTTCTCCAACTGGATAAGATTCAGAGATACCATCAATCTTTTTCAGTATCACTAGAATGGTGCATCTTAAGTACCAATGCTGAAGAAGAGTGATGGATGTCACTTAGACATCTGGAAGTAATCCCCAAATCTAAGTATTGTAGATATTGAATTGTCTTTATTGTTGTCTTTAAATATTGTATGTTGGATCTGTATATAACCTTAATCAACATATAACATGCATATTCTTGCAGGGATCTGGGGTGAGAGTAAGAATGGACAATCACGACAACCAAAGTCTTGGTTCGAAAAGGGCTTCATCAAAAATGTCGACAAGTTCCTAAACCTAGCCCATGTCGATGACATCGTCAAGGTCACAGAAGAAGTTATGAGAAGACATTCAGAGACAAGAGGTCAAGCTATCAATGTCTGTGATGGGAACCCCCATGCTGGGAGGGATA
>NC_049984.1:23113399-23116378 GCF_000003815.2 Branchiostoma floridae | reverse complement strand
CGGGTGAGTAGGGTCCCTTGCTCTTGCATCATGTACAATCCCATGCTAAGCTCAATCATACAGTAGACACATACTGGGACACTTTTCTATTGTGATTCCAATGTATGACTGAAGGACACACATGTGAAACCCAATGGAAAACATAGCTAATACCCTGGTGACCAACTTTAGGAATTTTTGTGATGGCTTTGAGTTCACAATACTGCCACAGCAACAGAAACACAGGCATCTTTATGATACATGTACATCCAGTCAGACACCACCTTACTAGTGACTTGGCATGGATGATATGCTACAGATGGACATTAGTACAGTCTCCAACACATCATAATACTGTACAATGTATAGTTACAACTGTACCTACAAGACAAGAGGGTAGGTGAGCAGACAAGGGAACAAAGTTTTTTTGCAGTGGATTTGAGTTGCAGGTGAAAAGGTCCCCGTGAAAAAAAACATAATTACAGCAGCTGCTGCAATGTAAAACCACTGAAAACTTACGTTCATTTACAGTATGAAAGATTGTTTGTACCTGAGCTAAGTCTTAATTTTACTAGGAAGAATGTATAGTAACTGAAACTAGAGTTCCACGACCCCATACCTTCGCCAAATGATCCTAACCCTTCTCTACAACTGCTGTATTAATTATGTTTGTCATTAATTATGCAAATAAGGTTCTCATTTTTATAAACTATATTAGTTGATCATCTCCTCCACCATACAAGTAGAAGAAGAAGTACACAATCTATGTTAAGAAAGAAGGCTTTTATCGCATTTTCTGATAATTTATGCAAATGAAATCCCCATTTGCATAATCAATGTTCAACGATGTTCGCCTGTACATAACTTCCAAATGCTATGTATTAAAGTAAGAAGTTCCTGTCATTTACCAATTTTATTTTCTCATTCATTATGCAAATTAGGTCTTTATTTTGCATAATATATATCAATCAATATTCTTCTCCTTCTCAGTTACAAATGTCACATGTTGCAATGGTTCCATAATGGAACTGAGCGTGTTTACAAAATGTCCTCATTAATCATGCAAATTAGATACCAATTTGCATAATTAATATGTCATTATATGAAGCATCACTTAAGCTATCTACATACCAAAAATCATAACAATCTGTTAACCCCTTCTTGAGTGTTATTCCCTTTTAAAGTGTAACATTAAACCTGCCCTGCAGTTCCAAAGCAAGCCACTAGGGGCCCAAACCTACACCACTTACTCCTGGGCATCAATAGCTGTCTACCACTCAAAAATCATAGCCACAGCATGTTCAGAATTTGAGATATTAAACCAGGAAGTTCTGCTGCAGTACCGTTACAGGCTGCTAGGGGGCCCAACATCTAATTGTTTCCAGGTGTCATCAAGACCTACCCACATACCAAATATCAATACAATCCATCCAGGCGTTCTCTAGTTATTTTGGTCTTCTACACACACACACACACACACAAACGCTACCCAAAATATAACCTTCTTGGCGAAGGTAACAAAGCTACTGAAGTCATCTGCATCTTCCAAGAGATTTATGCTTGTGAGTCATTGCATGAAAATGGTTGTTTACAGATTTGGTTTGGAGCTCCCCCCGGAGACAGAAGACCAAACTGCAGCCTCCTCTGGGCCGTACATTTCCAGGCGTGTCCAGAACAATTTGCTGCAGAGCATCATGGGAAAGGATTATAAATTCCAGACGATTATGGATCCCAAGAAATGATGCAACAGTTGTGATAAGAAATACCAAGAATGTCTTATCTTTACATGAAAAAGCAATAAGAATGGAACTTATTTTTAGCATTGATGCGGATATATTGTACTAGTATGTATAATTTTGTCATCGGACTTTAATATTGGTCAAATAAATTATCAGGTCTGTTCACTTCATGGTCTAAATTCCTTTTTAGCACTTAGAAGTCAGCCTAAGGATTTACTACTTTGAATTCTACTGGGCAGAAACTCTTACTTGGATTGGGATTTTGGTAGTGTATGACAGCTGCGCTGTATAACAAAGGAGTTGATTGAATATTTGGACATGTGTGGACCGTATGCATGTCAGATCAACATTATTTGTAAGACATTTTGTTACTTGCAAGACAAATTAAAATTCACTACTAAAAGTACTCATATTAAATGATAAAGGGATCTTTAGGCAATAAGAAGTGTAGGGCTCATACCTTATGTCGATTAGTTGGGCAGTCAATATATGAACAGTTACTGCCATGTGCCCTAAGGCCTAGGTCACAATTCCCAACCCGGGGCCTGGCCATGCAGGCAGCTTTCGGGAGTGAAAAGAATGTTATAAAAGACATCAAAATGTCAAAATACTAGTCATGTCCAATGATATGTGCATATTTCTGGGTACACATTTTAATTTTTCTTAAAACATCCTGGCCGGGCCCCGGTTTGGAACTTCAAATGTGACCTAAGCCTAAGCGAACGACTGTAAGAAAAGTAGGTCCTCAGTTTAATGGATAACTGACAGACAAATACTTAATAAGATGCAAATTTGAATCCTAATACCCCTGGTAGATGTGCCAGCTCATTTTGTCCCTTAAACACAAGTTCTATAATTACAATGTTCCCTGTGGAACAGTACTCTCTTTTCTTCTGTTCCAAACAGAACAGCCATATCTTCACTTCTCAGCGGCACAAAACAACTGGGGTGAGAATACAAATTTGCATATCTTCGGCATTTGCATACCTTCAGTTATACATTAAACTAGTTTGACCTACTTTTTTTACAGTCTCATGTCAGGCACATACCTGTAGCTAGTCATATATCATTTGTCTGCCCAAATAAGTTAAGGTAAGCACTACAATTCATATTGCTTTGTTCTAAAGTCTCTTTAAGAAGAGATCCCTTTTGTTTTATAATAGTACTTTTTGATCCTGTGAATTTCATTTGTACTTTACTTGTCTTAGATTAGTGACTATTGTCTTACAAGTAACACAGAATGCAGAAAAAAAAATCACAG
>NC_049984.1:23111796-23113299 GCF_000003815.2 Branchiostoma floridae | reverse complement strand
AAGTCTTCCTATGCTTCCCATTTTGTTGCAACGTTACCAACATTGATATTTTTTTTTTTCAATTTAACGCAGATCAACAATAAGAGGCTTTAAGCTAATAAAGTTAATACAGAAGTTAGAGTTAAAAAAACACTGACTCTCAGTAGTTATGTAACCTATAAAAGTAGGTCATTTGTTGTGTAAGACGTCCAATAACTTCTCATGAAGTCATTTGTTATGTAAGACGATCTTTAGTTCCCAGGCTTATCACCTGTTTTGAACAGCATAGGTACGAGCCAGAAAGGCTCTTAAAGCTTTAAGAACTGCTATTTGAAGCTAATAGTAAAAGCCTTTTGAGGTGTGTGAGGGCAGTTGTAATACATGTAAGTAACATGCACACTTTTAATCGTCCTATTTTTCAACATTTTTTGCAACATTCTATGATTGTGGTCTGAGCAAACACCTGCCCTACAATTCTTCCCAGTATGTAGAACAATTCTTACATAACAGTGTAAAAATAACTGTTATATAAGTCCGCAACAGTTGATAAGGACTTAAGTAGCACCACATGTCACAGCCTTCGGTGATCTATGCCCAAGTTGAACTGTTGGTGTTAGTGAAACCATCGATTCTTTTTCCTGCCAAACGTTGATTACAGTCACCATGAAAGTCCAGAAGGTGTTGGTTGTAGGAGCAGGTTTTGTTGGCTCTTCCTTGGCGGCATCCCTGAGGAGTGGGGGAGTACAGGTGTACTGTACACGGCGGCAGGAGGGAGGGGAGGGGACCGTCCAGTTTGTGTTGGAGGAGGAGGAGACCTGGGGGAATCTGCCCAAGGAGGTGGATGGAGTCGTGTGGACATTACCAGCAAGGTTAGTTTGTACTCTTACTCTTCAAATACAGCTTAGAATAGCATGAAATGACAAGTAAAATAGAACCAACTGCCTAGAAAACAGTATCAGACTCAACTCAGCCCAACACCCTGGTCAACTTGGCCCAAAAGGCAAAACCCTTGTCAACTTGGCCCAACACCCTTGTCAGATCAGCCCAACACCCTGGTCAACTTGGCTCAACACACTGGTCAGCTCGGCTCAGCACCCTGGTTAAATATTAGCTCAGCTGAGCACCCTGGTCAACTTGGCCCAACACCCTGGTTATATATTAGCTCGTCTGAGCACCCTGGTCAACTCTGCCTAACACCCTGGTCAGCTCGGCCCGACACCCCTGGTTATATATTAGCTCGTCTGAGCACCCTGGTCAACTCCGCCTAACACCCTGGTCAGCTCGGCCCAACACCCTGGTTATATATTAGCTCGGCTGAGCACCCTGGTCAACTTGGCCCAACACCCTGATTATATATTAGCTCGTCTGAGCACCCTGGTCAACTCCGCCCAGCACCCTGGTCAGCTCGGCCCAACACCCTGGTTATATATTAGCTCGGCTGAGCACCCTGGTCAACTTGGCCCAACACCCCGACTTGGTCTGATTAGCCATTGGTAACGGACCAAAGTGTCCGACATCCAAGGG
>NC_049984.1:23107099-23109613 GCF_000003815.2 Branchiostoma floridae | reverse complement strand
CGCCGCCACTGATCTTCAAATAGCGTTACATCTTAAGGTAGTATCTCAGGGTGGCTGAGCAAAATTTCAAAATGATATTTTCCAAAAAATAACTATCAATGTTATTTTTTATGTAATTCTATTTTCATAATCTAACATACTTTCCCATCAAATGTTCCTTTTTGTCTGTCAAAATTCAAGGTCAAAGTAGCTGTCTAAAATTACGCAAAAATTTCGAACTCATCATAACTTTTAAAACTTGATATCATTGGATAGGTCTTAGTAAAACAAATAGAATGGTTTTTATTTCAACAAAATCGGACATACCGTTAGAGAGTTATGGCCATTGAAAGGCCTGAAAATTATGCATAATTTCTCTTGATCAGCTAATTAAATATGCAAGATTACAATATCTCTGTACTCATACAAGATACAAGGAAAAAATTGGTGTACAGGGGTTTTATAATATGTTGATTTGAATTATTGTCCTGAAATTTATACATCTAGTTCAGAAATGATGAATAATCCTGAAAAATTGAGTTCCAGGGGTAATAAAATCAGAGTCCACTAATTAAATATGCAAAATCACCATATTTTCCCTATCCTTGAAGATACAAGAAAAAAAAAATTAGTATACATGGGTTTTGGCACATGCTGAATTCAAATTTGACCTCAAAAACATCACTTTGGTCTTTTTACAACCTGTAAAAGTGGATTACGTCACTACTACCACAACAACTTGATTTTTACGGCCTAATTTTTGAAAAACTGTTCATCGAAAATGTGTAAAATTAGTTTTATTATGAAATTTACCCTGTAAGGAAAAACTTCGTGCGCTCCCGACGCAAAACAATGCTATTTAGTGCTCCCAAATGCTGTTAGCATAAGGGGTAATTAAAATTTCAGGAAAAAAATTAAAAAAAAATCAGCATGACAAGGTATGATAAAATCCACGCGCAGATCTATTCAAATCACTATTATGCACATTTCTGAAAAGTTTCAATAATAACAGACAAAATACAAGTCAAAATTTTGGCTTTTTAGGCTTTTTTTTCTAAAAATGGGCGTGGCCTAAAAGCAGTTGACGTCATTGTGACATCATACCAATTTGCATAAATTATCTTTATGCGTTAGGGTACTACCTTAGAAAAAATCAAGGTCCATACATTATCTAAGATGGTAATTTTCGAAGACCAAAAACACCCCCCAAAACTCCTCAGCCACCCTGAAATCCTACCTTAATTTGTCCCAAATTGTTTGGCCAGGACTCGTTGGCTTGCAAAACAATGGGCCAAAATAAATTTACTTGAATGAAATAAATGAAATTATATCGTTTTGGATCAATTCAAATGTCAAACACAAATGTTTGTCCGTCAATCTGACGAGGACCGCTTTGTCCTCGAACTTTGATTGGCAAAATATCATAATGTCATACGAACACTGGTAGATCTATCATGATTATAGATTTTCGATTATTCTTAAATAGTATGTTCCTTTTCAAAAATTTAAATGTCGTTTGCTTTTTCTCTCAGACCCTTCTCTCAGGTAAGACGATTCTATGACACCTACCTCCAGTCCATACTGGACTCCAAGAAACCGGTGATTGTGTACGGCACCACCGGTCGGTACCAGGTAGAAGAAGAACACCAGTGGGTGGATGAGAAAACAAAGTACGGACAGACAGCAAGCGGCAGGGAGGAGGGGGAAGACTTCTTACAGGAGAAGGGGGCTACTGTTCTGGTGCTCGCTGGTAAGTGCATTGTTGCCAGTATCTAGACTTCAGCCTACTTGTCCAAATCACAAGATACAATTTTGGTGATGCCTCAGGGGCTAGCCTGATAGAATTCATCAGGTATTTTCTGTAATGTCTGTGTACTTTGTAATTCTACCACAACTTGGGAAGCGGTGGGGGATTATCAAAATATCTGTTTATGGCTTTTTATGGAACTGTGCTGGGTTTTGATATCTTGTGTTATTATCACACTATGATATTTTGTAATAGATCGGCCTTGAGGCTGGAAGTAAATGGTGTGGGTTTGGGCCCCCTAGTAGCCTGTGTTCAGACAATCTCTCATGGGCTGTGGTTAATGACTCCATCCCCGAGCGGCGGCAATTGTAGGGCCAGTCGCTAGGGGCATGATTTTTGTCAGGCTAGGCCCCCTAGCAGCTTTTTATAAAATTGGAGTGGCTTGAATTTTGTTTGAGACTGAGGAAATAACTCAAGATGGTGTTGACATGATTTTTGGTAATATGTAGATCCTACTACCTAGTCCTTGACATCCAGGTCATCGGGGAACAAGATAGGTTAAACAATACTCGACAGAGTTGAATTAGGACGCAATTTCCATTATGAATGATGAAATTTTGTTGTAGTTATTTTTTATAACACTGCAGCTTCATCTAAACTCGGCACAAAAAGTTTGGAATATGAACTTTGGCTGATCATAGTTCCGTTGTTTCTGCATCAATTTTAATGTGTGATGTATCAATAGAAAGCGTGTGTGTTTCCTTTCATATGGTATCAAACTCCTTATA
>NC_049984.1:23101270-23106579 GCF_000003815.2 Branchiostoma floridae | reverse complement strand
TAATGCGGCAAGGAGAATGCCACGCTGACTGTCGCATGGATAGAGCGTAACAGCGCGTAGCGCTTGGTGTGCTGTATGTATGGCTGCCACAGGAAAAACAAGGTTTAGTATCTTCCCAGACAGGACAACCTCAATACTGTGAGATATAGGGACACCATTCTCCATTCAGTCGCAATGCCTCACCCCTTCAATGTGGGGTCGGATGACATTCTGTAAGATTACACCGCCCGTCCACGCACACAGTCTGCAATGGTCCTTGCTCTGTGGACTGTGGACTGGCGTTGTAGTCTAACACTTGCAGAATTGCATTTGGTCCCCCACACATACTGATAAGGTATAACATTGCGACTGCATGGAGAATGGTGTCCCTATATCTCACAGTATTGAGGTTGTCCTGTCTGGGAACATGATAAACCTTGTTTTTCCTGTGGCAGCCATACATACAGCACACCAAGCCCTACGCGCTCTATCCGTGCGACAGTCAGCGTGGCATTCTCCTTGCCGCATCCACACCTCAATTCGGTCATCCAACAGCCAACAGGGCACATATACTCTTACCAAATGTTAAAGATAAACTTGTATGTAAACGTGTCCGAAGATAACGTGAAAAAGGACAGATTGAATCCTTGACACCCACACCCATGTCAGCAGGATGATACAGAGTTGAACACAAAAATTGAAATTTGGGCACTTTTTTTTCGCGACCCACTGACGTAAGTAGCCCTGGTGCTCGTTCAGAGAATTTATAATCATAAGGAGTTTGATACCATATGAAAGGAAATCACACACGCTTTCTATTGATATATCACAAATTAAAATTGATGCAGAAACAGCGGAAATATGATCAGCCAAAGTTCATATTCCAAACTTTTTGTGCCGAGTTTAGTAAAGACAAAGCTATTTTTCAGGTATCTGGGGTGAGAGCAAGACTGGAGAGACAAGATCGCTGAAGTCGTGGATTGAAAAAGGGTACCACGTCAACAGTATCAACAAGTTCCTGAATCTAGCGCACGTTGACGATATCGTCATGGCAACACAAGAAGTTCTGAACCGTTCCGAGTTTAGAGGTCAAGTTATCAACGTCTGTGATGGACAGCCCATGCTGTGGAGGGATATTGTACTGGGGTGAGTAATTTGTCTCAATGTGTTGTATATCTACCAACTTTATCAGTCACCACATTTTTACACAATCTTCTTATTCTAAATTCTGCAATTTTATATACAGTCAAACCAGTCTATAGCGGCCACTCAAGGGACTGGAGAAATGTGGCCACTATAGACAGGTGGCCACTATAGAGAAAATGCTGATCAATTGGCCACAAGCAGTCAGTTACACACGATTTCAGAACCCACTGATGTCCTAATCGTCAAAAATTCATTGACCCTGCCTAAGTCAAATCTACCGAAAATGATTGATATTGCCATGCGCAATGGTGGTAAATTCGCCGACAAAGACTTGCACTCTAATGTTCTAGACACGTGCACCTTCCGCTCCTGCCAAAATGACCCTGTCGGGAACTCCAAATCCTTGCAAACTACGGTTCTAAACTCAGCGCAGGGTGACATACTGTATGGTTGCAATATGCAGTGATTCATATGCATGTCATATGCTGTCCTGGTTGTTGATATTTTTTCCCAACCTTTCTTCAGCCTTGAGTACAATTTCTTCAGCCTACCCTAAGTCGGTTTCTGAGGCTTCAAGGGCATGCTGACACATATCAATAAAAAAATTGTAATGAGCTTGAGATTCAGACTATGAAATGTTGGAGGACTTTGTAGAGACGCCTTGATTGGGGCATAGATCTTTAGCAAACATGTAATCAGCCTTCTGTTGTTAGCATGAAAGTGTTGGTTATTATAAATGACAATATGAATATTATAAATGACAATATGAAAAGGCTAAACTTTATCTCACCAACACTGAAATGTAGTTGAGATTTACCCAAAGTTTCGGGTGATTCCATCAGCCTTGTTGACAGAATGGACCCGTCTACTGCAGCTTGCGGGATGTGACATTGGATACCTGTAACTGCAGCACAGCAGATAACCTGTATCGCCCCCCGTCTCTGTCCAATGTTGGATGGTGATCTCGCATGTACACACTCAGTCTCCTTTACTCCTCTTGCAAAGAAATGTGTACATCCAAGCTCACCGTCCATTATTGAACAGAGACGGGGGGCGATACAGGTTATCTGTCACTTACTTCCCATTGCTACAGTTACGTGTCTTCAACGTCACGTTCCGGAAGCTGCAATAGGATTCCATGAACAAGGCTGACGGAATTAAGTCCAAGCTATTTTTGAGTGTTGGTAAGGTGAATTTTACACACATTGTTTTTTTTTTTTTCATAAGGCTGGCTTGTGGCTAAATTCATATGGAAACCATTTATTTATAGATTTGGTTTGGAGCTACCCCCAATGACCCAAGACCGCGGTAGCCCCGGGATATCGCAACGTCCTTCCAAGCGTGTCAGCAACAGCCTGCTGCAGAGCATCATGGGAAAGGATTACAAGTTCCAGGTGGTGATGGGGCCGGATGCGACTGGTGCCTGAGGAAATGGTGTGAAGGAAGCCAGACGCAATAAGTGTGGCTAAAAAAATATTGCCATGGCGACGGTTCAAGTGACTTGGAAACCTGACCAAGATTATGCGACTATAAAATTCAAAACAAACATATAATAGCCAGCTGATCTAGATCAAATAGAAGATAAGATACATTTCATGTTTACCAATTAGGAAGAAATTTTTTTAATGTGCCAGGATTCTAATAAATAACCAAACCAATAAATAGATTCACAAGATTCTAATACTATGATTTATTAGTTTTAAAATGAAATCTATTTGTAATTTCTTATTTAACAACTGCATGTGATTGAATGTCCTCCCTCATGGAGGACAAGGCTGAGTGGAGAGGAAGAATCCATTGTGACTCGTGGTGGCATCCCTGATGTCCTCGTTCGTTGAAGAGATTCATTACTTAGTCACGTATGTTCACAGTTAATAGAATTTTTATCAATCAGTGACTGTTATTAAAGGTAAACACACGTACCTCCAAATTTTTGATGGCTGTCAGTCCATCTTGATCGCGGAGTGACCTAGTTCTCGCGAAAGTGTATTCTGTCTACAGCATTAAGGGAATAAAGAACCTTGATAGACCTTTTTACACAACCATTGATTCATTCACACTGACGTTTCACTGACCGCAGGTCATAGCCCTCCAGGGGAAATACTGTCTTTCTCACACTGTATTGCAGCACTAGTGTTCGCTGGTTCCCTTTGCAATGTACAGCTACTACTTTATGATTAAACATTTAACATCGTGGTCCAAGATGGTGGACATCTGATGTTATGTTGAATAATGTCAATTTGAAGTCAATTCGGTTGTCAATGCAACAGAATCCAGTAAGATAATAAGATATATCACTGACGATAGATAGTGGATGCTATCTGAAACGTCTGACCATTTCCCAAATGATATCCAGTTGCTCGTGTAACTGCTTTTTGGCACGATGAAGTAAAATATTTACCAGCCGGCCCATCCGCAGAGGCTGCGGCATGTTCAGGTGATGCTGTAGCTGCGTCTTGGCTGGACTATCAAACAGCGCCGCCATGCGATATCTGTTGGTGAGGCAGGCCAGTGTGCCAAATGTCACGCTAGGACATTCCACACCTCGGAGTCAATCTCTAGACGATGATGTAATATCTCTTGAAAATGATGATGTCATAAATTCTCCCAAATATCTGGACCACCGTTGTTGTTTTCCATCAGATGCAGATTATGAATATCTCGTTAAAAGATGTGAAATGTGCAAAAGGTGCGGAGATATACTTATGACATGCTCTTATATTTTTGTAGCTGAATTGCTGCTTCTTCGATTATTGCTGTCCCTTCTCTTTTTCTGTCTATCTTTTGCCATAAACATGCTTCATTGAACTCACCTATCGTCCTGCCTGTCTGTGTATATGTTCATCATTGTCGTACACCATTTTGGTCATATCTGTATTAAACCCAGTCTTGTCAAAAATACCCAGTGCACCTTATTTTATTTTCAACAGAAATACATTTGAGTGAGCGAAGCACACCCTATAATGGTCATCAACTGCACCTATGGCGCTATGCAATGACAAAATACAGAAGTGCAGAACTTCCTATGTGTAACATGCTTATATCCTGTAGTGTTTTTACCATTTACTATATGATATAATTCTTAATGTATATCATGTATTGCAACAATCGTCTCTCCTCTCTCTTTCTCTCTTAACGTAAACTTTGACAACTTTGTCGTCCTCAGATACAATGCAACTTTCTACATACTGCCATGACGTATATATTGCAGGCTTTTTCAGCTTAAAAGAACTTGCATTTACCATTATTTACCATCTCTGTACTATATATTAATATTTACTGTAACATGCAGTAATATTTCTTCTACAATATTGTTTCCATATATCATCATCACTATATATACATCATAACATTTAATATATGTGCTATACTGTAAATGCAGAAATGTTCGCGGTGGATTAGTTTTCGCGGGGACCACTTCACGGTGAACTTAAAACCACCGCGATCATTTTTCTATCATGGTATTAGACTGCAGTCTGTGGTGTTACCGAGAACTTAAATCCCACGCTAAAAGTCCTTTTACCCGCTACCGCGAAATTAAATCCCCGCGAACTTAAATGCATTTACAGTATGTACAATACCTTACAGCCTGCATGCTCCTAGCATTTTTATATCATGAACAGATTTAATTTACAAGATTTTTTTACCACCTAGAATACTATAATTCTCTTCCTACAGTATAAAATAAAAGTCTCTAATAAGCTGTACATGACCGAAGGTATAATGTTGCTTTCTACTCTATGTTCGCTACTGCCATGCCATATATGTATACTTACGGTGTAGTCTTTTTTCGCCAAAACGTTTTCTTAAAACATTTCCGCACTCTTATTCACAACCTCTAACACACCTACATACATCTTGCCATCAACAAAATTATTCCTATTCCTTCAGCGTACTGAAGTTAAACTTGATTCTATCATCTTTTATGGAAATAAGAACTGGAATAGATTGGCTGAATCTATCGCGCAACTACTGAAGCTTGCAAGACATCTGACAGTACAAATAGAAAATCCCCTTGTCTTGTCTTCATTTCAACGCCTTCCCAGCTATATGTGTACCCAATATATTTATGTATAAAAGTGATTCACTAAAATGCTAAACGTTACAAATCAACATAACAGTAAATGTACTTCTGTAGCCTCCATAGCAGGCTCTTGGGGCTTTTTTGGGGCTCATAATACACT
>NC_049984.1:23099708-23101170 GCF_000003815.2 Branchiostoma floridae | reverse complement strand
AAGAGCTGCATGGAAACGGCGTATGAAAGTGATATTAAAAACGCCGTTTCCATGCAGGCTCTTGGAGGCCGGCAATCAGAAAAGGCCAGCAATCAGCGACCAGTACAAATAGAAATAGCCAGCAAAAGTGTATTATGAGCCCAAAAAAGGCCCCAGAGAGCCTGCTATGGAGGCTAGTACTTCTGCTGCTATCACATGTGTCCACCATCAAGAATGATGCGTATTTCCACCCATACTTTGTTGGGAAGAGTAAATTATATGCAGAAAGCATAAGAAGGAATGAATTTACACTATGTTTTTATACGTTTTTGATTTTGTCAATGCATGGAATATTAGAATTCTATAATGAGTTTACGAAAGGTAGTTTTAAAAGAGTTACAAATATTTGTAAACTTTGCCAAATGGTAAAATTAGTTGATTGCCCCCATAAAAGTAAGCCCTTTTGTTGCCTCTGTATATTTTTAGATTTCACTGCTGGGCACTGGTGAATCCTTTGTGGTGGGCCACTGTTGCATGACACCCAACCATACTTTGCAAGGATGTGTGAATTGCTATCTTCCTAGACCACTGGCCCATTTACAAAAAATTGTAGAAAATGGTAAATGATGGTAGAATGCTGTTATCATTATTTAGAAACCATTAGAAGTATCCATTTCCACACCATGAATATTTCCAAAGTTTTACAGGACCGTGAAAATATCTATAGAGTTGAAGTAGTGTTGAAAATATTTCTGAAGTATCAAGTGTCCTTGACATATGATTACAAAACTTTAAAATCAATTCCAAACAATGTCAACAAACATCCGCACGGTGACTTGGAATCGACTCTAGTAGTATAGATTTTTCTTGAAGGAATAAAAGGAGAATGCTCAGTAAGTATTTTGTCAAAGACTTTATGTCAATCTTGGTGTTTTATGTATCGATGTTTGATTAACATTTTTTATTTTTACGTGGCATATTTACGGTTAAGTCACAACTGCGGCGTATTTTGATATGAAAAAAAAAACTATTCACAAAAGTCATACTTTCCAGACTTTAAAATGAAAACTGTTATCCATAGGAATAATTTCTTAATGCTGTTGAGTATTAAAGACAAATGTGTTCATTATATGATTGTTATTCAGTAACAGTGATGATACCAAAAGCGCATAATATTCAACCTTTATGTTTATGTGTCAAAAAGAAACGGTTTAATGACATGGGGTTTAGATTTATCATTACTTTTTAAAACATTTGTATACATAAAGGGTGATTTGTGGATAGTTTGCAAAGTGAAATTTATGTTTTCATATACATAAAAGAAACATTGGTAATTCAAAGAAAAAGTAGTATCAAAGCTCATCATTTTCCTGTAGTGAAATGTAATTGATTTGTATATACATTTTTTGGAAATTTAAAAATTTTCATAACAAATGTGTATATTGATAAATCATTCCGAATAAAGTCAAAATGTTGATATTGA
>NC_049984.1:23054148-23099419 GCF_000003815.2 Branchiostoma floridae | reverse complement strand
TATGATTTTCCCCCTGAAGTAGCCTCAAAATATCCCATTTTTGCCTCATATTCAGTACAAAGGGTTCCCACGGCGGAAAGGGGAGACCCCCCCTCCCACACCAAACCCCCCGCTTGGCCGGCCCGCTCCCTCGCCACGCTGACCACGCTCCCTCATATTAGTTTGTTCTAGAAAAAATCCTGGACACGGTTTCCTTTTTAATTGTGGAAAAGATTTCGTCTTGCAATGTTTTTTCTTGATGCCCCTCTTCTTTCTGTAGTCGACACAGCCGCGGCAGTTACAGTGGTAAGTCGAGTCCCCGCACCAGTCTCCATCGGAGCAGCATGGGGTCACACCGTCAGGATCACATTCAGCAGGGTTACCGTCATCTGCAGGGTAACGTCGGCCGCAACGCCAGTCGTCTCGCCACTTCTTCTTAGGAGCTATATATATTGGACGAAAGGTTTAGTCCGTTTTCAGTGAGAAAATCAGAGTTCCACGACCTCCTATACACTTTTGCCAAAATATGTTGACCTTTTCGACTGATGTATCATAAAAGGTTTCTGTGATTATACAAGTAGGATCCTATTGGCAGGGATTATGAGCTGATCATCTTATAATTTAATTGTAATGTTGTTAAAATTTTAAAGCATAAAAGTCCTATCGCAACCAAGAAAGTTATTGTAGCATTTCCTCATGTCTACCCGACCCTGATATGCATTATAAATGTCTTATTATTTTCACTTTAACTAAGCTTGCAAATACCACAAAGATGAAATTCCGACCATTCAACACTAGGGTACGATATTATTACCATTATAAACTTCACGGGAGGTAGGACCAGACGTCGATGTCAGGATTGGCGATCTTACAATTCAATTACGTGTACAAACTTAGGCTTTCAAAATTACTTCCATTTTTATTTCAGGAGATTAGAATTCATTTTTACAACATTTCAAATGAGGAATAACTTTTCCCAGGTGTATGGTTTGCGTAGTATATTAAAACTTGCCTTTAATCCTATCCAAACTAGGCTTTTTTGACATTCCCTGGTCGAGGGGGGGGGGTTTGTGCTCATTTCGCCCCCACCCCCCCTCTTCGTAATTTCAAAACGGCTTATTGTACGATCACCAAATTTGCAGGGGGTGACAGGCGCATCAAGTTTTACAATTCCTGAATTTTGTTATTATCATGACGTACTATGACGTAATTATGACGTACTATGACGTAATTATGACGTACTATGACGTAATTAAGACGCCATTAATTCTTTCTTTGCTAAAACGCGGAATTTTCATAATACTTGAATATTTTACACAAGAAAATAACAATTACGGTTTCTTATCAATATTTTTTTAATTTTTAATATTTTTATACTTAAAAGTGTTATAAGACCTGCTGCCAAACGCCCACGCAACGACGTCAAAATGACGTCCTAAAATGACGTCATCTGTATTTTAGCTATCCACCATCTTGGATTATTAACCTTAAATGTCTTAAGGTACATCTTGTTCAACATATAACCCTAAAGATTTTATGAAAAGGGATCGAAAATGTTCGCATGATTGTTTTCTGTAATACCAAGTAGTGGTGACATCCAAGTGAAAGTAAGCTGGTTATACATTTCATTATGATATTGTCGGCCATCTTGGATTTTGACCAATTACGTCATCACATCAGCATAATTTATGAAAATCTGATTACAAACGTCACACTAAGATATATTAGATATTCAAGATATATTAAAACAAGTGTAGTTTAGCAAGAAAATATCAAAATCCTACTGTTTAAACCAAAATCATTGATTTTTGTAAAATATGCTTTTCAGAAAGCCGTATGGTTGTTCTAGCAACAGTTTGGGAGCTATTATACGATGTAAAATTTGGCGCAGGCACTTTTGGACTCCCAAGTCCCCCGGTCTGGTTAGGGTTAAGGAAATCATGTCCGATTCAGTTAAGGCAAATACGGTATTTCGGTATCTGTCTATATATGTTTTAAAGTCATTTCCATATTACACGTTGTTAAATACTGTGCTCTTCTCTTGTATGACATATGGTGATTGCATAATGAATTCTTCTTACCTGATGGCCATCCATAGAGGTTCAGTTCCCTGATCGCTGATCGACCGAGGTGGGCCGGTAGGACCACAATTTTCCAGTACCGTGCAGTTTCCTGGAAACCACCGAACTCCTGGCGCTTGTCCGTCCCTCTCTGCACGTTAGTTTGGGGCAATACATCCTCCCATTTGTATGGACTTCCAACCTGTGACTTTTTCAACATGAAGCCTGCGATATCAACTTTTTTGTGTCCAAAGATGTTTATTGCGATGTGACTCAGCGTATGTGGTACTGTGAGGTCAAATATGATATACAAGATGCTTAACTTAGAATTGGGAGTTAGGAACTCCCAGTAGGTTTCAGTGTCCCCATCCAAGGCTTTTGTGGCATCACATACTGCTAGTAATTTGCCTTTGCAGTACACGACCCATGAATCTCGTTTCAGCCATGCAGGTACAACTGAGAAAGAACACGCATTATTGTTAGTTCTACATTGATGTCAAGGAATTACTAGTAGATACGAGTATAAACAATAAAAATGGTACTACAAGTTTATCAATTCAATGTATGCAACAAAATTTATCAATTCAAGGTATGCAACAAAAATGTTACAGCAATTGTACATAATTTTTGCTACTATTCTTAACACCAACACCAATGACGGCAAAATGACGGCATAAAATGACAAAATGCATGTTTGAGATACCACTTAGGTCCGTCAATTTTTTGTTTGTTCCAAAAAAAATTATTTTTTTCAGCAATCTGAAGAAAATGGTAAATAGACTGAATGGACTTTTTTAACGAAAAAACAAACAAACAAATAGTTACGACTTTTAAGGATGATTAAGCTACACTGTATTTATACTTAATCTGGTTCAATGTTTCGCCATCTTTGATTTTAACCGTTGACGTCATGAAAAATCAAAATCTATGAATATCTAATTATGAAAATAAACTTGATTAGTTTAGCTTTTACTAATGTAATACAATAGCTGTAATGAAGCAAGAAAACCTTAAAAAGTGTGGCAATTAAAATTCTTGCCATGGCGACGGTTTTATTGTTTATAAGTATCAAAGATTGTTGTCAGTAATGGGGTTTAATAGTCGTATTCCATTCGCCTGGCGATTAATGTTCAGAGAGCATTGCTGTCAAAAGGGGTTCTCTTGTGAGTGAAGGGTGAACTAATAATGTAAATGCTTCTCATCGATTTTACAAAACAGACCCTCATTTACATAAATCATATCAGTTGATCATCTTCTCTAGCTTACTACAATGACATTAAAGCATTTTCTCTTTAATTATGCAAATTAGGTCTTTATTTGCATAATATATATATATCAATATTCTCTTACTCAGTAACAAAGGTCACATGTTGCGATGGTCCTATAATTGAATTGAGAATGTTTAGAAAATTTCCCAATTAATCATGCAAATAAGCTTTCAATCTGCATAATTGATTTGTAATAATATGAAGCATCACGTAACCTATCCACATACCAAAAATCATGACAATCCGTCAACCCCTTCTTGAGTTATTCCCTTTCAAAGTCTGATACTAAACCTATTTATTTATTTATTACAATTCTGGTACGTCTGAAGTTCTAGGCTTTTCTCAGTTTTTTGCACGGCGATCAGTCAAAAATCACCATGCGCGAGTACGGAAAACACTGCTGTGCACACGTATAGGCTAGGCTTTACCGGTAGGTGCCCTGCGACTGGAAAGCTTACCCGTGGAGGTAATGGTTACGTCCGGCATGATGCAACTACGCAAGTGCGGACTTTGGCATTCCTGACATTCCTGTGGAGTTTTTGGAATTCTTTGCAAACGGTCGCTCACTATACTATTAGGCTCGCCCATCAGGCGTCGCCAAAAAAATGCATTTTTATGTAGTAGGTAGTAGTGTGTATATCCGGGTAAACGTTAGCCTGGCTACCGTCCGGAAAGTAGTCCGGCGTCCTTTTTATACAATATATAGTCGCTTCTAGCTCTGACATCCATTATAAACTATATACAGTCGCTACTTCCGTCTGGGATCCCGACCACGTCAAAGTCTGGAATAGCCCAACTTTTGGACGAGGTCGCTAATTGGCCCCCACATATGAGCGAACTAAGGAATGGGTTCAAGCGCTCGTTCGAACAGGCGTTCCAACGCCCGAGACGCCCTCCTTCCACTTGCGAGAGGGCCTGTTGTCATCGAACGCTCTAGAAGCCATTCCTTAATTTGCTCATTAACTGACGTAACCACCAAAAGGATTTGAATGTTCAGGTTTTTAGACGGATAGCAGAATCGAAGAAAGGAGATAACTACACTACCAGAAATAATTTTCCTTTTTTTAATTTACTTGATTTTTCTTAACCTTAACAAATTTTCTTATGAATTTCAAGAAAAAATAAGAAAGGAAAATTGACGATTCCTTCAACAGAGGTTATTAAAACAAGGAATAATTTCTTAATTTTCATGATTTAAGACACGCCTTCTTAGAGAGATTTTCAATCTTAGAAATGTCTAGAAATCCAAGATTAAATTTCTTATTTCCATGTCTGACAAGATTTTTGTTCTTGTCGTGTTTGAGAAAATATAAGAATTTTTTCCTTCCATTTTCTTCCATAACTGCTGGTAAGAAAAAAGAAAATCAAGAAATATAAACAAGTTAAAACCAGAAAAAAATTCAGGAGGGTACCGAAGCTAGGTGATCATGGGTGTAAGTAATATGAACATGTACAAAGGGGTTACCAGAGATGTGGCTGGTGTCCGAAGCAGGGTGACCATTCGTGTAGGTAGTATCCACAGCAGGCTGGCCATGAATGGAGGGAGTGCCCAAAGCAGACTGACCATGAGTGTAGGTTGTATCCGCGGCAAGTTGATCATGGGTGTAGGTAGTCCCCGTCGCAGTTTGACCTGGGATGTAGGTAGTGTCCGCAACAGGGGCATCCATGCTGAAGGTAATGTCCACAGCAAGTTGATCATGGGTGAATGTGGTGTCCGCAGAAAACCGACCATGAGTGTAGGTGGTGTCCACAGCAGGCCGGCCATTGGTGTAGGTAGTGTCCACAGCAGGGTGGCCATTGGTGTAGGTAGTGTCCACAGCAGGGTGACCATGGGTGTAGGTGGTGTCCACAGCAGGCTGACCATGGGTGTAGGTAGTGTCCACAGCAGGGTGGCCATGGGTGTAAGTGGTGTCCACAGCAGGGTGGCCATGGGTGTAGGTGGTGTCCACAGCAGGGTGGCCATTGGTGTAGGTAGTGTCCACAGCAGGGTGACCATGGGTGTAGGTGGTGTCCACAGCAGGGTGGCCATGGATGTAAGTGGTGTCCACAGCAGGCCGACCATGGGTGTAGGTGGTGTCCACAGCAGGTTGACCATGGGTGTAGGTGGTGTCCACAGCATGGTGGCCATGGGTGTAGGTAGTGTCCACAGCAGGGTGGCCATGGGTGTAGGTAGAGTCCAAAGCAGTCTGTAGATAGGAGAGGTTCTAGTTTACATAGCTCGTACAGTGAACAGAACTGGTGGCGAATGTAAATACTGACGGCCCTTTCAATTAGGTAACATGATGTGCAACAAGCAATGCCCTCCAAAATGTTTACAAGACACAAAGACATACACGTAGGCTATATCCCGAAACGGAATTAAGACCGTTTCCTTGCCTTTTGAACGTCCCGAGCGTTGTTGTTGAAATAAAGCCAGGCTCCCAAAACACTCGATGCCACCAACAGGACAGTTGCTATCACGGCAACGCTCAGCCTTCTATACGTGCACTCTGAAAATAGATACGAGGTAAACGTCAAGGTGTTGATGTTGACGACTCATGGATCTCGGCTCTAGACTCATATATTACATGTATTCATGAGAGAGACTACGAAGCGCTGGAGGGATCAAATTGCAAAGGATATTGGACGGAGCATCAAGTTTGCGGAAACAAGTGACCATGCAACCAGGAGAAGTCTAGCGGCCAGTCCCTGGCACTTATGTAACTCTTAAACGACTTATCATATGACCACCAATTAAAAAAAATGATGTAGACATAATATCTAAAGATTCTAAGAACGTTGGCACTCTAATGACGTAATATGACGTCATTATGACATCATCAATAAAACTGTATTGGCTGTAACTATAAAATGACGTCATGCATATTTAAGATACCAGTCGGGCTCCACCATCTTATATCCACCACCTTGAATTTTGAAAAATACATTTTTTCAGCAAATAATCTCAACAAACAATGGAAATAGACAAAAAAACGTTCATTTAAACTTTTTTAATGAAAAATACCAGAAAAAATACCAGGTAGTTACAAATTTTCAGCGATAATAAGATAGCTATTTTAGAATTTGATCTAGTCATATGGTCCACCATCTTGGATTTTGGCTGATGATGCCATCAGATTAGCATAATTTATTCATGTTTAATTATTAAAGATATTCTGGATAACATAATATTTTACTTATGTAATAGAATATCAGTAATATAGTAAATAAACATGAAAAACATATTGTTAGAACCGAAATTAGCGACTGTCGTCAAAAATGTCTGTCAACATATGGTTTTTCCAAAGAAGTTCCAAACTTTGTGAAATAGTTGCCAAATAAATTCAGCAAATTTGATGGCTCTAGCGTAAGCCATTCTGTCGTTATGCGACATGAAAGTTGGCGCTGACCTCAAAAGTCCCCCTCAATAGGGTTAAGTCAAAACTAGTACACTTTTTACCAAAGAAAATGTAAAAAAATGTTGGAATCTAATAAACTAAAAAAAATGACGATGTAATTTGAAATTGGTTGTCGAAAATAATGACCATCAACTAGGTTTTGAATGAAAGACCATAAATATGTCTAAAATATTCAGTATAACACAAAGTAAAGTCGCCCAAATACAGCTATAATGAAACAAGTAAAATTATCGAAAATAGAGAACGAGTTTTTTTTTAAATTCGTCATGCTATCTCCCTTTTTTTACATTTCTTATACTAAACCTAACCATAAGAAGAAAAACACTTACGGTAACGTGCTTGTTGCAGTACGTTTGGCGCGTACATCGAATTCCATTTCAGACCGTCTCGTGTGGAGCTCGGAGCTGTACTCGGGATATGTCCGTCTTGAGGTAAGCCAATGTTATCATTTCCAGGAGCCACATTGTCAGCATCATATGCATGTCCAGTGGAGTTGCATGCTGACGTGTACGATGGGTTTGGGAATATATATGCGACAGCATATGGCATATAAGGATCCAAGTCGTCATTACCGTCAGTGACATCGATTGTCTCTTGAATCTCATCTTTAATGTCATTTGGGTGGATTACGTTTGTGCCACACGCATCGTTGTTCGTTGTTGTAGTTGCATTTCCTTCTGCATATAGGTCATTGCCGAAATTACAATCTTCAATGTGATTTTGGGGGATAATATTTGTGCCATAGTCATCGTTGCTCGTTGTTTTGGTTGTATTTTTTTCTGCATATAGTTTGTTGCTGGAATTGCAACTACGTAATTTGTTTGTGGCGTATTCAGAATCAGGTTCTTTCGAGGCCTTTGTGTGACATGCCGGGTCCTTGGTAGTCGTTTGATCGATTTTGGGACTGAACGCCGAATTTGGGTTCTGGATCGTTTGTGGGGAGGTTGGATGGATGTTTGATTTCGAAGCCTCCATGTCATTCTCATAAATGCTTTGCTCTTTTATTTTCTTAACATCGTCATCAGCGATTCCGATTGCCTGCGGGGTATCATCTGCAGCTTCAGTTGTATCAGGCATATGGTTACCATCATCATGTTCATTACACCCAATATGCATGGAGGTATGTCCGTCCTTGTCATAGTTCCCGTGGTTATCCAGTTTCTCATATGTATTTTGACTTTCAGGTAAGGCCGTGCTATCTTCGACAGGATCTGATCTGTCCGCATCATTTTCAGATGGGCTGCATGATGTTGTTTCGTACATCGGATTGGGCAGCAAGTTGGAAAAAGCATATGGATCCAAATGTTTCTGTATTCGTGGAATTGAAGTTGATTGCGTCAAACCAACTTCTGAGACATCGTTTGTGTCGACCCTTGGTACATCGTCTGGGGTGTTGAAGTCTTCAGCCATGCTTACTTGTCACCCTGTATGTGTATCATGACATTTCACAATTCATAGTTCGGACATGTTGTCACCATGTATGATAACGCATTATGGTCCCTAAACCTTTACTTTAAATCAAAGGGCATAACTAAAATACATGCGGAATAAGAACATATTCAAAATTACTGATTAGTAGGGAGGGGTGCAAGTTTTAACAAACGCAGAATCAAAGAAATTTTACAATATTTTTTTCGTTATCTTATAAACTAGAGCACGGCGACCTCATACCTCCATGAAATTATTAGAGCTTTTGTAGATTTCATGTAAATGACAAACATATCTACATGATGTTCATCATGGGCTAAAGTGTAAAATCCCCAGCATGTATCATTTTAATGATACATCATTTTAACAATACCGCGTAAAAGTGGTTTTGTAATTTTACATCTATTATATAATGTTTCATCTATCATAAATCACATGTGTTACAATTATTTAAGTCCAGATATGAAAAACAATGGAACCAGACAATTTCCTCATTAATTATGAAAACTAAACACTTATTTGCATGGTATGCATACCATAGTATGCCAAAGCTACCTACATGCTCCAAATCATGAAAATCCGTTATTCCTTTTTTGAGTTATGCTCTTCAGAATTGTAACCCTAGCCGCTAGGGGACCCAAACATACGTCACTTTTTCCCGAGTAAAAGAGCTATCTAACGCCTAAATGTAGTCTCCACAATTTGTTCAGAACAACACGATTTTATAACCGGAAGTTTAGTTGTTGTCCCAAAAAAGGCTGCTAGGTCGCCCAAAATCTAATCATTTCCAGCGTTTGTCACATCCCACCAACACATCAAGTATGAAACCATTTTATGCGGTTTTTCTTTAGTTACATTGTCCACAGACACACAAACACACACAAAAAAAAGCTGGTGAACATATAGCAACAAAGAACGTTCCCGTTAACGACAACGACGTTCGTTTCTGCCCAGGTACCCATCTCTAGATAATAAAGACACCTTATTTCACATCCCTTGCTTTGATTCCACAGACATTTCAGTGACCGTCTCGCACCCTTGCTAGGACAACTGTGACTGGTTCATATTGTATTGCAGCTATAGGGGTCGCTATTTACAGAATGCGGTCCAAAACGTTACGTATTTTCATCATTAAAATGATTGTTTTACACTTAATTCAGTAAGGTGGCGACCAGATGAAACTACAAAACCGCGTATACCTCTCTACTTCTCTACACATATGAATCAGGCATTAGTACTCACAGCAAGGCGTCTGCGGGGGCGACTCGTATCTATAGCAGTAGTCTTCTTTGCCTAAGAATAAGTCTCAGCGAAAAAAAATGCAAAAACTTCAATATTCCGTTCTCAGCTGAAAGAAATAAACCGTAATCTCCAAGCAGATCCTACGGTGCCATATGGTATCAAAGGAATATCACTGCTTTTCATACTTATCTCTTATGCTACCGTAGGATCTGACTGGAGATGAAGTAAACCGGTCGGTTATAGATATGACGGTATCTTATAGTGTTTATATGAGAAAAATTATCAATAATGAAATAAAAGCTGCATGGTTTTTAGGATACCGCTCCTCAGACTTTCTTTATGTAATCTTATCCGTGTACCATAGTTGCACCGTGAGATGGATGAAATGTCATCGGGCTTGCTAATGTTTATTCATGCTAGCTAGGGGTGGGTACCGGTACAGAAAATTCAGGTCCATGTGCGGTCTAGGTGCAGAGGATCAGGTTCGGACCTGAACCTGGATCTAAGTATCTATAAAAACTTGTGAATGGGCGATATTCAAAACATTGGTCAATTTGGCTACAAAGAAATCTGTTTGGTGGAGTATCCGACGTTCACTGGCGTTTTAAAATCCTATCCGAGTCATGTAAACAACACTAACTGCCTCTGTTTTATGCCAAGTTTGACTCAAGAAGCTTGTTAAAAAAACTATTAACTCTCCTCTACTTCACCCTTATTTTTTTGGTCGGTAAGCCAAAAAACATAAACGTTTGCTGGTATAATCTGCTTATTTTCCAGATGAAAATCTGTCCAACATCCGGTCCGCTGATTTTTTTCAGGTCCGGTTTTTCTGGACCGGTCCAACAAGAAAAACGAATTTGTACAGCAACACCCCTAATGGCAACGTCATAGTTGTCGTGTGTACGCGTGTCCTTATACTAGTTTCGAGACTGGTTCACAAAATTTAATTTGACAAAAATAAAATTTGACAAAATGTAAATAGATTTAAAAAAAACTGACTTACGTTTTGGTGTCTTGACATTCCATAGGTTTAGCCCCTTGACGAAACTGATCTACCGGTTATTATATGACAACATGATGAAATATGACAACATTTTGTGTGTATGCACACGGGTTTAAAGGCAACAATCGATGATTTAACCGATTAGACACAAATGAAAATGGGGTAAATTACATCGTTATTAAGTCAACATCTCTTAATTATATAAGGTATGTATCAAAAGTACATATCTAGTCCACTGAGTCAACTTATAAAAGCATTTTACAGACTTTAATAGATTAACAGCTCATAACACACATAATAAATAATAATATAAACGTCCTCGTGCATTTTGGTTTCTGTAAGTTGAAAGTATATATACATTCATTATTTTGATCGCCCAGATGCACAATACGTACCTTTTGTCAGAAAGAGGACGATCATATATTAAGATGCAAGATATGTCAAAAACAATATTATCAGTTTAGCAAAAGGAATGGTTTCAGTTAGCCGTACTCAGCAAATAAACGATTAGACCGACTATACTCACGGGGTAGCTTCTATGGGTAGTTTTAAAGAACGCTTGCAGATAGATGTGCAAAAGTTAGGTGTGATGGGTCGTTCGGTGTAATACAACCAGCTGCTGCCGCGCCGCGTGACTGGGAAGCTGGTGTGTTACGCCGAACGGCGGTTATACCGGCTATATAGATACAGATACAAATATGGTGGTGCCTCACTGTAGCTTTATCAGGACTCCAACCAAACTCTAGATAGGACTGCGATATTTGCTCCTGGGTAGACAGACTTATTTTGTTTCGTTCCCAGTGTCAGTTTAATGAAATGAATTATTCAAGACTCAGGACGAACCATTTCGCGGATGCCCAACATTGAATGTAGATGCAAACATTTATGATCTCTTGTTGGTATATATGGAATTAGCTGATCAAAGTTCTCTTCTTAACAAATGTGCACAAGGCAATTTTGTGTATATATCATGTATACATGCCCTTTTATTCAAAATACCTTAATAAACTTGCCCGAGCATTTTTTTATTAACATCAGGCAGATGAAACATCAGGTTCTTGCATAGTCATTTACCACCGCGTTGCGTAAGGTAAAATCTACATATCAATTTGTCACAATTGTGATTTCAAACATTGACTAAAATATTTGGATACTTCTCGGCCATTTTTCAATAAACAATGTACCGATTAAATGATCAGTACCTGAACTATTTGACCCTATGTAAGTACGGATATGTGTATCACTTGATCTCGAACGCCTTGTCTCAAAGTACCTACTTAAAAAGAGTCTGCTCGTGCCAGAACGCAAGTGCGAAATGCCATCGAACTCTTACATAAGAAAAAAGATAGACTCATCAGAAGATTGCCTCTCATATTCATATATCATTGGCTAGCAAAAAAAGGTGGGCGGTTATCATGGAAGCTCATATCTGTGTTGGTAGTAATCATAGTACAATGCTAAACTTTCTTCCAACACAAAAGTATACACGGATCAAAACGCTCACTGTGATTTAGATTCCCTGTCCCCTCTCAACACATCCGCGTTGAAACACAAAGGTAAATGACAAACAACTGAATTGAATTGAAAACTTTTAAAGCGTTTATTCCAAAGTTTAAATGTCAACACCCGATACGTAAATGCAAAGCCAGGAGGTCAGAGTTCAACTGTCAAACTACTCTAAAAATCGATGTGCTAACAGATTGAACATCAACTCATTTATTAGGCGTAAATGATATTTATATTTCAGCCATACATAGTATGGTGAAATATATTGTATTCGTCATGTTTCTTCTTCTTCTTCTTTCTTTCTCCTGTCAAATCTTCAAAGTGATTCATCTCCGCCGTTCCTGGACCGAATGACCTGAAATTTGGCACAGGGGTAGAATGGGCCAATACCTTGATGCTTTTTTCTCAGTTTTTTTCATATCTGCCTCTAAAATGATTTTATTGAGATTTTTTGGTCAATTTTAGACCAAAACTGTATATTTTGGCCCCTGTACCCTGGTATTACAACCAAATGAGCTGAAATTTGACAGAGATGTGCCTTGATAATGCCCCCATATAAATTCGATAACACTTTTGGTGTACAGCACAACAAAATGCTTATTTTTGCGATTTTTTGACCAATTTTTGACCAAAAAAGGACACTTTTGGCCCCTGTACCCTGGTATTACAACCAAATGAGCTGAAATTTGACAGAGATGTGCCTTGATAATGCCCCCATATAAATTCAATAACACTTTTGGTGTACAGTACAACAAAATGCTTATTTTTGCGATTTTTTGACCAATTGTTGACCAAAAAAGGACACTTTTGGCTCCTGTACCTTGGTATTGCAACCGAATGAGCTGAAATTTGACACAGATGTGCCTTGATAATCCCTTCATATAAATTCAATAACACTTTTGGTGTACAGTGCACCAAAATGCTTATTTTTGCGATTTTTGGCCAATTTTTGACCAATTTTTGACCAAAAAAGGACACTTTTGGCTCCTGTACCCTGGTATCACAATTAAATGACCTGAAATTTGGTATAGATAGGCATTAGATACTTGGTAACAAGATTCAAGTAAAATTTTTGACATAAACAACTTTAAAATGATTAATTTTGGCACTTTTCTGAGGGGAAATTTGTTTTCTTTTGGCCTCCTGACGTGACCTTCCGTGACCCCGCACAGAGCCACACCTGTGCGCGTCAGCCGGAGAGTTAATTGAATCAAAGACCTAGCCAATCAGCGAAAAGGAGGCCAAAGGCTAATTAATATTCATAAGCGGGGCCTCATGATCCCGTATATAGCAGTGTTCCCGCCAGGGGGAGCAAAGCCCGCCTAAGGCTCGCGCATTTTAGACTATTCAGAAGGCTTTATATTGTATCAGTTCTTAGGGGCATATCTATGATAATCGCAGCAGTCACTTAACTTTTCTTCAGGAGTTTAGCGTAACACTATTTCAGGTCAAACCGTCAAAGGCAACTAAAAACAAGCTTTAACGTTACTGAGTTCAACAGTACTTATAACTTGTTATCCGAAGTTGAAACGCTAGCGATGGTATTTTCGCTGCGCTGTTAGCTCCGTGCGACTGTTGTTGACGGTCTTATAACGGTATATTTTGCACCCCTGTACCCTAGTATGAGTAACATTTGGTATAGATAGGCATAAGATAGTTGGTAAAATGATCCAAGTAAAATTTTTGGCATAAAGTACTGTAAAAGGCTTAATTACAGCACTTTTTTTAGGGGAAATTGGTTTTCTTTCGTTCTCCATGCCATGACCTTTCGGACGTTCACCCCACAGAGCCGACATCTGCACCTGCGTCTAGCCGGCAGGAAGAGATAATTCAATTTATGGTTCAGCCAATCAGCGAAGAGGAAAGCGAAGGCTAATTAATATTCATAAGCGGGACCACACAATACGTTAACTTGAAGACTCAGGCCGTACAGACTTCTCGCCAGGATTTTTTCAAAGCGTCGGACAGGGGTCCGGGGGCCGCCGAATGTCCCTGGCGGGGTCCAGGGGCAGGGCCACTGTGGGGGGGACCCAGGTGGGCGAAGACCCCCCGGAAGCTCTTGCATTTTAGACTATTGAGAAGGCTTCTTTTATCAGTTTTTTTAGGGCCATATCTACGATAACTGTAGCAGTCACTTACTTCTCTTCAGCAGTTTGACTTTAAAATATTTCGGGTCAAAGCTTCAAAGACAACTAAAACCTCATAAACAACAAACTTTACTTAGCTCAACAGTATACAAAAATACTGTACGGGTTGCCATCCTTAGTTGAAGTGCTTATTTATAGCGCTAGTATCTTCGCTGCGCCGTTAGCCGCCGTGCGACTTTTGTTGACAGTCTGATATCCCTACGTCGCCGCCTCGCTGATATTCCCACGGACATGTTTCAAGAAAAATACCCAGCAAAAAACGCTGTTCTGCGTCAAATTCTATTCTATAAAACATGTGGGACTCAGTGTTACAGTCTAAATATTTTGTAGAAGCACCGCTGTAGGAAAGAAGGTCCAAGCAATGTAAAACATCACGTAGCATGAAGTTCGCTGTCAACTGGCACACAGCACATGACTGTTTGAAACTCTAAGTCTAATCAACAGCCGTGTTTGATTGATATCCGGCGGTCCTTTGATGAAGTCGGCGAAAGGTGCGTTAGTTAGAAAATCTGCGTTTAGTTTTGATACGTAATTATAAGTTAGACAGTGGCGAGAATGATTATTTTCTCATCAATATTTCTCTTCAGAATTATTTGAACTTAATTGTACATCTAAACAATTGGCTTACCTGTGCAATGTTTATATGATTAATGATCAGTGTACTGAAATCATGTGTAACGTATGGCTCCTAGTCAATAGATCAGCATTTTCTCTATAGTGACCACCTGTCTATAGTGGCCACATTTCCTAGTGCTGTTGTTGTTTGACATAAACTTTGAACATTTAAATTGTAAGTAACTTTAAACTGCCAGAGTTTCAGCCCAATAAAACACTCTCAGCGCCAGGGTATGAACAGACTGACCAGACAGACGAAAAGAAATCCTCGAACAAGGTTCAATCGTATCTTCCGGGTCTGGCAGGAAGTTGTTAAACTAAAATAAGAATAGGCTCGATGGCTGATTGCATACAAAGTAAAACAGTTTAACAGTTTTCCAGCTTGAAGAAAACAAACGCTCCTACAGTACCTGCACCTGCTTGATAATTATTAAATCGTATGCCCTACTTGAATAAAAAAAGTTCACTGCAATAATAAATGTACCCACATCACAAGGAGCTTATATTTTTTTAAACTTACACCTAGTTATCGTACTGAAAATTGTTAATGACATTACATGAAGTCATTCAACAATTTTCAGTCATGATGAAAATTTTCTGAATGGAAGGTGTGATTATTGTCATTTTCTGAAAAATAGAAGCAAGCTCTGTTTTTACCTGGAATCAATTCACAATACCAGTCCACTTTGGGGGATAATGTACTGTTAATATGATGTTCCATTTTTGCGCAGGGGTGATTTGGAACAGTCCAATGTTGCGTGGGAAGAGGTATGGCTGAAATATGCTGTATTTGCTCTTAAGCAAATGTCGGCCTTTCTAGTGTTATTAAGTCAACATCTCTAAATGTTGACGGGAAAGCGATAATACAGCGGCTCAAAAAGCTACAGCAGTAAAAATGAAGCTAAAATATTGTAAATAACTTAGAATTAATAAGATAGGGGATTATATACTCCCGTGACAAGCTTTCTTGTATGGCGTGTCGACGCCCGGAGTCATGGAACGGACTACTTTCTCTCGCGGAAAGAAAAGAGTAAAGCATAGAACTGTGACTTTGGGCCTCCTGGTGTTTGAACTTGACACTGGAGGTTACCATTTTTGTGTTTTGGGGGCGTTTCCGGCACTGTATCTCCAGAACGAAAGGTACGATCGCGATGATATTTGGTTCATATTGCATGGGTTGGTGGTGGATTCCTGATGCTCAACTTTGATTTTGTCACTCTTGGTGTTTGAACTTGACACTGCTGTATACCTTTTGTGTGTGAGTGGTTCGTCCAACCTCATGCAACAGACCGAATCAAATTCTACCCCCATTGAAAAAAGATTACACAATAAGTTTACCAACACCCACTATATTTCATGCAGGTCTGAGGTCTACGAACTCTTGTTTTGCATTACTTTTAGTGCAGATAAAAGCGCATAAACGAGTCCTTAAATCGTGGCTGTTGCTCCTTTAAATTTAAAATTTAAAACCAATACATACATCGCCAAGTCTGCACATGTAGGTCTGCAAAGTTGAGTTAAGATTTCGGCCGATCTCAAAAATATCTATCAACACGATAGAAATTTTAAAATTTTTGAGGTTGTGGTCTGGTATACAGGCTAGTCCAGATGTATCAGGACGGGTAAAACATACAAACAGACAAATAACGACGAAGAGGAAAAAAATTGAAGCCCTAGTATTAATGATAGCTTACCAAGACAAAGTATGAACTTGTTTATTATAATGCTATGAAGCCAGAGTCTAACGTCTGTTTAGGGAATCCTCTACAGCGACAGCTGTTCTAACATAGCCCCATATCTGCATCACGCAACAGCTGCTTGGCAATATCCAATTACCGCAACGCCTAACACGCTGAAATAACGCAGACCTGGACCAATATACCGAGCTCTACTGACGTAGGGGTGATATCTGAAATTGTTATATCGATAATAACAACAGCTACTGCGAAAAACAAACAACGTGCATCATCGCGCAACGACATGCCAAACTACATTATTACGAATGCGGCAAACGATAAGCCCCCTTCACACGAGAGCACGAATGAGCCGGAATGCCGTCGGAATAAAAATTATTTTCTATTCGTGGCAATTCTTGGCAATTCGTACTGTATTCTAAACATTCTTACTGCATTCCAGATATTCGTCCCCGTTCTTCTGGCTGGCTCGAAAGTTTTTGACATGTCAAAAACTGTCGAGGTGCATTCGAAGTTGAGAAATATCGAATGGCATTCATAGTGGATTCTGGATTCTAACTATTCTAACTGCAGTCTGACCGCATTCTGCCGCATTCCAACATTATTAGAAACATTCTTATCTCATTCGATGGAGAACCGAAACGGCAAGCCATCTCGAATCCTGCCAGAATGCGGCCGAAAGAATATCTCGAATGCAGCGAGAATGTCTAGAATACACTACGAATTCACAGGAATAGAAAGGGATTTTCATTCTGACGGTATTCTGGCTCATTCCTTCTCGTGTGAAGGGGATTTAAGGCCCATTTGGAATACCCACTCGGAATGGCACCGAATGTGGCACGAATTTTGCAAATACTTCATCCCGGCTGGTTCTGCTTGATTCCTGCTGATTCGATTTCAGTGTGAAGGCCCTATTCACGGAACATAGAGATACGGATACGAACACTCATCACATTCACCGATCAGAATACTCTGCCGACGGAGGTTACCGTCCGGTCACAGAGTAACAATGCCTCAGATTACGCTTAAACGCCCCTGTTACCAAATGGGTAACACCTGTATATACAGTTGAAATTACTCTAAATGAACACATGACACGTTCTCTTTTGACCTCTGCATTCCGTGGAAGAAGGCACGACAAGTAAACTCTCAGGTAAGGAATAACGATGTGTAGTGTACACATCTTCAACACTGAGGTTTCCACTATATAAGACAACTTGACTGTGATTGTGTGCGCATTTTCAGGCGAAGTTTTAACAATATGCTCAAATGCTCAGATCCATATTTGATAACTTCCTGGATCGACTATGAGTTTTCATTTTGTACGCTTGTGGTTTATAGGACGAAGTTTTACAAAACTATATAAAAATGATCAGGTTTTGACCTATGGATGGGACACAACTTTTCTGACCTGGTATTAAAACCAGACATGTACTCAGTCTACACATGCCGTCAGATGGTATATACTGTAAATCTCCAAATGTTCACGGTGGTTTTATTTTCGCGGTTTTCGTGCTGATCTTTCTACCGCGAAATCATGTCTCCGCGAAGATGAGTTTTGTCGTATCTCCTTTCCCTATTCACAAGAACCGAGCAAGCGTTCAGATCTAAGCTGTGCGTGACTTCTTCTACACTAATAGTGTCCATTCAACCAACCGAAAGAATCACTCTGTTTAGAGAAGCCACAGAGACTTATTCCAACTTCCCCACATTCACAGACCACTTTTCACAAACCACTTTTCTCTTGAAATCGCAGAACCCACACATTGTAGAAAAGGTGGGGCTTTTCGTCTCCCTCTGCTTCCAAAAAAGAAGTCAAACCCAATCTGTTTAAAAATAACCAACACTAGTATTAAAGAAGAATATTGTTTATAACTGTTCATTGTCAATTGTTTGTTTATTGTTTATTCAAAAGATCTCCATTAGTGAGTACAATAAAGACAATGCATCACTAGTCTTCCTTTGGAGTCATAAGACAAACACGTTACATAATACAACATAAACACAGTACATTGAGACTATTTACACCTTAAAATTACTTAAACCTAACCTTGTATATCTCCTATGTTTATACCACGTACTTGCAATTAGCCCTCGGGTATGAACTTGCAAATAAACTTCTTATGATAATGATCTGCTAAACAAACATTCATGCCATGAATACATTCCGTTTTTACCTTTGCTGGGAGAGCTATGTTTTCGGGTCTGTCTGTCTGTGTGCTTGAACAGAATTACGTTGTACAGTATTATAGCACAAGAAGCATTTACTTTAAGCTAAGGGCACAACCCGTACGGCCCTAAGGGGGGGGGGGGGCGAATCCGCAGCCCAATGGCACCTAAATTTTTGCCTGCACATAAAGTTCTACGGTGTGTCTGCGTGCTCCAAAATCCGTCGGATTCTCTACGAGTTCGTACGGGGGCGGTACTAACCATTTACGGATCCCAAAAGATAGCCCACGCTTTGGCACGTAGACGGCACGTAATTGCACGTACGGCGGGTTGTGCCCTTAGCTTTACTTTCTAAACCCCTGACAAGTGAGCCGCACAGCAGTTTATACAGGCTGTGATCCATGGCAGTTACGGTCGATGCACTCATATTCATGGCACGGCCGTTTGTTTAACGGATCATTATCAGTGCAGGAGAAGTTCACCTACAGGTGTATCTGTTGGATCTGGACATTCAAAACAAGGGAAGGAGCCAATTATTGCGAAATTTCATTCAGTGTTCTCATTTATAACGAATAAAGACGGTATCACCCCTTTAGGTAGCTTCTAATTCATTATCAATATCATAAATGTAACTACGTATGACGAAGGAACTGTTATTAGGAGGGTCTTAAACAAGGTATTTGGCCCTGTCCTTCTTTACCGTCAACTCAGCACGGCCTGTACCATGAGTATGCATGTACATGTTTACAAGACACGAAAGGAGACATAGCTGAGTGTGAGATATGCTCCAGTAGCGGTGTGCAGGTCAGAAGTGTACTTTGTCCCATGGCATTGCAATGCGTACAACAATGCTGACAGTACCTTTCAATATACCTGCTAGTGTCCTAGCAGCGTAACTGATACAGCGTATTTTCTCGAAAGCCTCAACAAGCCCTTGGAAAGAAGATTTCAACGTCAGCTCGAAACGTCAGGTTTCCGGAAGAAATCGTCTTCTTGAAAAGCTACTAGAAACACGGAGGATACATGGGCAGAATTTCCGGTCCTGTTCATATATACAAAAGCGATGCCCGTACATGTATGACAAGTTTTCTTGCCCGTACATGATTCAAAACAAAATCGGATACCAGTGAATTGCACAACGGATAACTGCACACTTCTGTTAATTGCACGGAATCCCAAAGCTCCGTAGTGATATGGTCCAGCTGAATAACTTCGCTTTGTTGCACTATCCGGATAATTGCACAAAATGTACTGGCAAATGGGTAGTGCAATTAAACGGCTTCTACTGTACAAAAACCTACTAAATCATCATTTGCCAAATGTTGATTTCAGAGAACATGAAGCCCCAGAAGGTTTTGGTTGTAGGAGCAGGTTTTGTTGGATCTTCCCTGGCGACATCCCTGAGGAGTGGGGGAGTACAGGTGTGCTGTACACGGCGGCAGGAGGGAGGGGAGGGGACCGTCCAGTTTGTGTTGGAGGAGGAGGAGACCTGGGGGAATCTGCCCAAGGAGGTGGATGGAGTCGTCTGGACATTACCAGCAAGGTAAGACTTCAAATACAGCTTAGAATTTCTTGGAAAAGGTGGATAATTATCATCTCATGAGAACATCTGTTGGATTAATTCTTCCTTGATCATCTTGTTGATCATTATGGCACGTACACAAGGTACCCCAGTTCGGCAAGTATGATCCAATCGCATCGGGAAGGACCCCTGCTCTTTTTTGATAAGTGCGGGAGGTTCTTTAACGTGCTCGGGGTGTGGCTCTCCTCAAAAACGGGGCCTCCATTTAATGCCCCATCCATCTGATGGTTAAGCCGAAGCTAGGTACTCATTTTTCACCTGAGTTAAGTGAGGAAAGTCGTGTAGAGTAATCACCGATAAAGTGATCACATTTGCTACACATGAGAGTAGGTCTTATTTGAAATTAGAAGTACAGGATATTAGTAGAATATCTCTTTATTCAACAGGACCAAAATAAACTTTTCCGAAACCAATGTTTCTTGCCTTGAGAGTCAACAATTGATGGTGAACAGTTGAAAGAATTATTTATATTTTTTGTTCGGGATCCTCAAGTTAAACCTTGGCATAATGTCATACCTACGTAGGTAGTCACATAAAGTGATAGATTTATTTATCTGTGCTTTTTGAGGTGTTCATTAAAATTGTCAATTTCTTTCCAATTTCTCTCAGACCCTTGCCTCAGGTGCGACGATTCTATGACACCTACCTCCAGTCCATTCTGGACTCCAAGAAACCGGTGATTGTGTACGGCACCACCGGCCGTTACCAGGTAGATGAAGAACACCAGTGGGTGGATGAGAAGACAAGGTACGGACAGACAGCAAGCGGCAGGGAAGAGGGGGAGGACTTCTTACAGGAGAAGGGGGCAAATGTTCTAGTGCTTGGTGGTAAGTATACGTTAACACGGGCCTGATGATAGATCTAGACTTCAGCTTTCTTGTACCGTTTCGAAATTTCTGTATTCCTAATGGTGTGTTGTGTACCGATGCAATGGCCACATTGAGTGGGTAGAGTGTAAACCTTGCATTCGGTAGGTCGTGAGTTCGATCCCCGGCCGAGTCATACCAAAGACTTTAAGGTAGGAATGGTACATATGCTGTTTCTGCTTAGCACTCAGCTTTCAGGACAGAGTATGGAAGTTGAACACACACCACTACCAGTGGACTAGCCCCCTGTTGTAGTGATTGCATTGTGTGGCCCAGTGCTACTGAAACGGAGATGGGCTACTGAAACGGAGATGGGCACCGCCCTACGCGCCATTAGGCGCGGGAAGGAACTTTGACTTGACTTTGAATGGTGTGTTGTATGAAGAGTGACTAGGCTTGCAGACGCGATATCGAGAGGTCCTTTGGTCGATTCCTGGCAATCCTGGTTAGACGTTGTGTCCACTTGACACGATTTCCTCACTCCAACCGGATGTAAAATGGGCACCTTACATCGATTGGGGAGGTAAAGGTAGTGGAATGAGAGGAATGGGCTCTGTCTTCCAACACCGTACCCTAGACAAAACTGACAACCCAACAAGCCACCTTCCTCAAAAATGCGTTGGGACTACCTTAGAACACCTTAGAAAACTGAATCAGCAGAAATCAAACAGAACCAGCCGGAATGAACAACCTGCAAAATTCGCGCCACATTCGGGTGGGAATTCCATTAGAACCTCACGAGAAGGAATGAGTTGGAATTTCGTCTACATGAAAATTGTTTGTACATTCCTGCATTTTAGAATTCTCACAGCATAGATATTTGCTCCCATTCTTTTGGCCACATTCTGGCAGGATTTGAAGTGGTTGCCGTTTCGGTTCTCCATTGAATGAGATAAACTTTGAATGTTTCTAATAATATTAGAATGCCATAGAATGCGGTCATACTGCAGTTGGAATGCACTTTGAATTCCGTTCGATAACTGTACAGTTAAAATTCACCTCGATGCGGTTATGACCATGACAAAAGCATTCGGGCCGACCTCAAAAATGAGCACAAATATCTGGAATGCATTGAGAATTTCTAGAATGCAGACTACGAACACCCAGGAATGTAGAAAAATGCTCATTTTCGTGTAAAGAGGATATTGCCTAATACAATGTACTCTTAGATGCAAATGAAACAACCAAAGGGGCGAGTAAGAAGCACAATAATTTTGCATTTGCTGTAAATGCTACTGCTTCATTAATGTATTCAATAAATGAATCTTAATTCAGTTATCTGGGGTGAGAGCAAGAATGGAGAGACAAGAGCGCTGAAGTCGTGGATTGAAAAGGGGTACATCAAGGATGTCGACATCGACAAGTTCTTGAACGTAGTGCACGTTGACGATGTTGTAAAGGCAACAGAAGAGATTCTGCACCGTTCTGAGTTTAGAGGTCAAGTTATCAACGTCTGTGATGGACACCCCATGCTGTGGAGGGATATCATACTGTGGTGAGTAATTTGCCTTACTGTTTTGCAGAATATTGTCCAAGAGAGTTTTTGTAAATTTCTTAATGCCGTGACAGCCATAAAAAAAATAGTGACCCTTCCCTTAAATTTCGCCTCTTTCTTAAGCCATTCCTAGGCATCTCCCTCCCAAAAAATTAAGGGTGATTTTAAAATATGATTGTCAGCTGCAGGGACACTTGACCAGCTGTCCATACTTTCAGGCAGAGTGTCTTTCTGAAATGCTGCAAATACTGGTAGGGGCCCAAAGCCCTCAATAACAACCCAAACACATGTACCAAATTTCATACAAATCCTTCCAAATAATGTTGAGGTATAGCGTAACGTGCGCACAAATGCACATACAGTCAACCAGAAACGGTACCCCGTTGTAGGTAAACCCCCTTCCAGGAGGTAGACACCCTTTCTGGAGGTAAAATGTGTGACCAACATGAAAATTGTCATTTTAGGTTTGGTTTTGAGCTTCCCCAAGCGACCACCCACGACCCGAATGTGACAGCCACCAGGCTTTTGTCACGGCCGTCCAAACGGGTCAGCAACATCCTGCTGCAGAGCATCATGGGAAAGGACTACAAGTTCAAGATGGCGATGGATGCCTGATGATGCACCTGATGTCTAATGATAATGTTGAGATAAGAAGCATAGCATACATAACATCTTCATTATAACAGGAGAAAATGGCTTCGAAAGAACTTCGCAAAAGCAACAGAAATGTTAACTGAGCCTATCTTTTTAAAACCAAGATTTGAAATATGTTCTAAAAAATTGAACTGTACTTCTAAAAATTTTACTCATGGCAACCTTGTAACAATAGTTCACCTTTATCCACGGGGTGACCTATATCCGTTGTTTGAAAAAGCCCCCAGTGTATTTAGGGATATCAAGTTGACGGACGGTGATTGCGAACTGCATTTTTTTCAAAATATCGCTGTTTGAATTTAACACAGTGCGTCGATTTCATACACCTAAATATATTGTTCTTTTAAATAACCGATATACATGTAGGTTACCCTGTGCATAAAGATGAACTAGCGTTACAAACTGCCTGTTACTAATTTAATTTGATGGTTCTCAATGCGAAGTGAACCTATACATGTAAGAACCTATATATGTAAGAAGCAAACATCATAAAAGCAGAGGGCAAGGAGGAAGACTTGAAAGATGACAGTCGCTGCGTTAAGTTCATAAAACTGAGTGCACAAATCCAAGGCATAAACCTGGTCCCTAGGCTTGGTTTTAAAAAAATTAATTCTTCTAATTAAGCATGTTTTTTTTTCAAAGTGGGGAGCCAACAGATTAAATTGGTGTGGCCAGAGGGTCAGCACTTGATGAACCAACTACTGTAAATGCAGAAATGTTCACGGTGGTTTTAAAATCAAGTTTTTTTTTTTTTGCGGGGACCACTTAAAACCCTCTCAACACGAGAAGCCACTATCATGGCTTTCCCATAGGACGCGAGAAGCCACGATCGTGGCTTCAGGTTTAATTCCGGCGGGAAATTCAAACTGACTACTGTGAAATGGGAAATTTGGCAGAGTCTGCCAATCAGGATGCTTGTATCTTTGACCAACCAGAAGGGATGTAGCATTTGAGCCCTGTTTCTGAGGCCTCCAGCGTGTTTTTTGGCTTCAGTTTTCTACAGGTTTATTTAGTAAATTTAGCAGAAATGGAGACAATTTGGTGGATAATTTTGTTGGTGGCTTACAGGAGTGATGACAGGGAAATCCTTGAGGGACAGCAAGGCAAACACCCAGCTGCTTTTGTTGAGATCAAATGAGCTGATATCACCATGTCTAATGAGTTCTACATGCATGGTTCCTTGTTGTTTTTCTTGGGGCATGAGGAGGACCAGGTCAGGTCAGAAAGGTCACTGGTCTCAATTGACATTTTAGATACTCTGATACCTGTTTCTCTACCCAGGTCATAGTAATAGGATTTATTTGACTCCCTGATATGTGGAGAACATCCAGAAAAATAATTTGCCATTTAGCACAAGGCATATTCTATATTTTAATAGTACAACTACAGGTGTGTGTGTGGGGGGGGGGGGGCACAACTGTTTATTGGGGTGAACATTTGTTTATCAACACTGAACTTATTTGAAATCATGCTTTGATTTTTAGTTTTTGGTCATTCTAACAGCATACCAGCATTGTGTATGTATGGTTGAGTATTTCTACATAGTTTTATGATAAAAGACACAAAAAACTCAGCCCCTAGCTAAATGTTTTCTTTTGTGAAGCTTTTTTTGGGAGTGTTGCAAATGTGTTTTCACGATTGTGGTTTCCATGACGATTGCTGTCCTCAGATTGATGGTATGATATTTATTTTGCTTGTTTTGGAAAGGCCATTCTGTGAGCTTTCCTAGTCTACTCCTTACATAACAGCTGTAATAATAATACACAAAAAGTACTAATTGACACCTGTATAGACTGAAATTATATGTCGTATATGGTATACAGGAAAAAATTTTATGACGTGTTGAGAGGGTTGCAAACTTAATACCACCGCAAACATTTTTTCATTATAGTATAAGACTGCAGTCTATGGCGCTACCGAAAACTTAAAGCCAGTGCGAACACTCTATTTTCCCGCTACTGCGAAAGTAAATCCCTTCGAACCTAAATGCATTAAATTTACAGTATGCTCTCTTCATATGGCATTACCATATGCCTATCAATGATGCATTAATACAGTGTGAAGTATGTAAGCAACAGGTTTATTGCATTTGATATGCAATCATATACAACAAAACAGTTTGTGACTTTTACAACTTACAGTTACTGTAATACTGTACATTCATCGTTCAGAAAGGCTGGACGAATATACTTACAATCTTCTACAAAATGCAATCTCGACGTTTTTTTCAAATCACAGTGGTAAATGTTTGGAGATACTTGTGCACATGTAAATATCAAATTGTTTCAAACCTAACAAGCGACAGTATAATTCCGGACGAACACTTTAATTCCGGAAAACCTTAATTTATTTCAAAATAGATTACCCGCAGATGAGCTAATATTTGTAGGTATGATATATCAATATTCAAAATAATCAAAATTCTGCAGATTCTGGTTGCGAGCCAGAATTCTAGGAACCTGAGCCAGAATTCTTGGACCCTGAGCCAGAATTCTGCAACCTTTCTTCGTAGAGACATCTAATTGCTACCTACATATTCACTATCCTTTGATATATCATACATACAAATATTAATTCATCTGGTCAATCTATTTTGAAATTATTGAGTTTTTCCGGAATTAGAGTGTTTGTCCGGAATTATACTGTCGCCTGTTACCTATATTCACTAGGTTGCTGTTTCCTGAAATAACCAAAAACAAGTTTAACTGTTATATGATATACCTTGATAGTAAATCGTCAAAGGGGACTGTTGCTTTCAACATCTCTGATTAGTAAAATATTTTCAAGAACAATACTTGCGTGTACTTATTTCTCTTGTGTAGATATTATCTTACTTACATACCGGTTTGCTCAATATATCTATAAAAACTGAATGATGAAGTACAACTCTGGATAAATTTAGGATGCTTTTGCACATACAAAAATAACATCTTGGTGGAACATACAACACTTCCTGATTATTTTGTTTCAAACAGCAAATGTTAATAATACTTGACTCCATGTGTTTGATACCTTTTTAAGTTGGAATGCTGTTGAGTACAATTTCAGTGAAATCTTAAATTTTGTTATTCAAACACCCCAAACGGTACATAACGTGCACTGTTGTCAGTCAAGTTTTACTCTACCTTAAAAATGACACAATTATTTCTGTCTAGAAAAAAAAGCAAGTTTCTTTTTTCATTTCCAGTTTAAAAAATCTGTGATTGTTTCCCATTTTATCTCAGCATGTTTATGATATCAATTTGCCAGTTTGTATAAAAGAAAGAGAGCTAAAAAATCTTTATTTGAGAAAAGGAGGCCTGACAACAACACAGATTTATACTATCTTACAGGTACAGGTATGTACAATGCTATACATGTTCTGAGTAAAGTAAAAGCGCCACAAAGTGGAAAATGACTTTAAGACGAGTAGCCTAGCAGGGTTACATTATAGTCACACAAATGGCACTTCATATTCAACTTAACTCTGCCCTCTAATTCTTTGTTGGCTAGCTGTCAAAATTCGTAACCATAGGAATTTGAAATGACAGCAAAAACCATAACACTGTTATCATACGGTGGACAGACCAAGAAAGGTTGTGACTAGAGGTTGTAACTGGAGAACTGGTTGTAACTGGAGGTGAATGTAAATAGAACAAACCGAATCGAACACTGTACAGCAGGCTCTTCCCTGGGGCATCGCCAAAAATGTATGTACATGTAAAACTGCAGCAGAAAGATTCCCTGCCCCAAACAATGTACTGTATGAGATAGTAGGCAGCATAAATAAAGGAGAACTACTGACAATCTTGATCTGTCCTTGGCAAGTATATGCATCACTGGAAAGTTAGTAGTACAGAATGCACCTTTCAACACAACTTGTCTGGTACTCAAACCCTCCTTCTGGTTTTAAAACTATTCCAGTGACATGGCTTTACGGCTAGCCCATTCAAACATCTATGGAAGGAGTGTTCTAAAAAAACGTCATTCGCCTATCGCCCTTTCATCCCTACAAACTCCTTTGCACAGAGCTCCTTTACAACTTTAACTGTCGTTTCAACTGCCCAACCATACCTCTGGGTGCAGCCTGAATGGCTAAAGGTGAGAAGTTTACAACTTTCGATGAGCATGATTGTGTAGACGTCTTCATACTGACAGCCTATCTAGAGAATTGCTAACTGACGAAAATAGTTTCATCAGGTTGGTAGAATTTAGAATATAGGAGAATTCTTTTTTCACAACCAGCATGTACTTACATTGCTTACATTTCAATGCGGTGAGAAGCAGAACTCCAGTTAGATTATTAGCTCTGACGAAGGTGTCTGAGAGACATCGAAACGTAAGCAATGTAAGTACCTGCTGGTTGTGTAAAAAGAGTTCTCCTACATCCAAATTGCTAACTGGTTCCTTACCCTCTACTTCTGATTCTATGGCTGCAAATAGGGCTAATGACAGACTTGTTTCACAAGGTCATTTAATCCATGCCCAAATTTCAGGAGTCGAAAGGCAACTGTCATAGCCTGAGTATCAGCCGCTTGTTTACCAGGGCTCTCATACTCAGTCCTCACATGGGAGCCCTGGTAACCTAGCAACGCTGATAGTAACGCCTAGTAACGCCACAACTGTCAGACTTGTACCTAATGGCAGAGGGCAAAGTTGTGTCAGTTATCCTAAAGCCGGTATCTCACTGCACTGCACTGCACCGGTTAGCGACAAATTATTGCGGCAATTTAGAAAAAAATTTCGCCGATTTTCCCTCATGGTCACACTGACGTGTTACACACAGGTAAAATACGTGACCTCTACAAACAAAATGCAGTCATCGGGCCTGTTGGAGACTAGTTGTCGTCAAGTTCATGCCCATTTGCAACATTTTCCCGAATGCGATTTTTAAAGAATCAAAACAAAAAAAGACTTGCCGTTTCTGTAGACCAATTGGCGACTGTTAGTAAATGTCTTTTGCAAACAGTTGCCAATAGGTGCAGCCCAGTGAGAATGCCTGCTTTAGTCTTGTATTCTTTAATGTCTGAGAGCATATACCGGTATGACAAAGGTATCATAGCACTTCACTACAACTTTCACTGAGTGTCAAGAGGACAAATGTCTACGACTCCTGTTGCTGGACTTTCAACACCCAACACACTGTGGCACCAGCAGAGAGACTGTGACGTCCTTTGGTGTGGAGGTTGAAGGGCAAGTTTTCGTGGCTCGTGTCAGAGGTCGGAGGGCAGGTGATGCGAGTCGAAGCTGAGGGCCTTCTTGGCGGGCGGCGGTCCTGTGTCGGGCTGCCTGTTGTTGAGCAGGTCTCGCATGACTCTCTGCTTACTGCTGCTCAAGTGACCCAGCTGGGTTTGGAAACTGCTCATACGGCCTGCAGTACAATGAACCATCATTTGTGAGAGGCGTCAAAGAAGCATTATACATCAGAGCACATCAACCAACACTGAACCATGACAGTGGTAGATTCTGTCTTCCCACCATCTACGATTCACTCCTGACATCTGATTGCTAGAACATCAGCATAGCAAATCAGACATCTGACAAAGGTCGGCGACATCAAAAAAAAATTGGAAAAATTGGAACAAAGCTTAATTTTGTAACTACCGGTATGTATTCTACCAATACAGATGAGTCTTCATTTGAATATACACATGAACCATATTTCGATCGTCAGCTAGAAAGGGCAAGGAAATCTTGTGCCCCTACAGTAGTAAAACAAACAGCAACAACTCTAAAACAAAACATAATGCTTTTAGTCTTCCAAAAAGTAGCATTATACTGATGCCAAAATGCACCATGTCATCAGTACTACTGGCTATCCTGTTGGTTATTTCGTACTTCTAAAACATACAGAAATCAACAATATCAAGAATATGCTCCAAGACTGTATCAGAAGAACTTTGATATGCACAGACTAGATAAGCGGCTTCCGTACATAACTTCATCAGGTTTGCAATTACTCATATACATGGAGTAAGGTTCTTTAGGCACAACAAGGGAGTACTTACTTCCAACGTTTCGATGTCTATCAGGAACCATCATCAGGGTAGAGTGACTGTTGGAAGTAAGTACATGTGCTGCCTGGTTGTGCCTAAATAACCCTACTATAGAGGCTACGTGGAAGTATGCTTTTTTTTTTACCAAAGATTACATTAATGGCATTACAAAAATACTAAATATCTTTCTAGTCCTCACAGACATATTCTAAGCAAGTCAGGTATGATTTATACACATTAATCATTGACAATTCATAAGAAAGGGTGAGACAAGTATGTGACTGTACAAACCTTCCTGTGCGACGGTGTAGAATCTCTGTAGTCTCTGGAGGAACTCTGAGAACAGGACACTCAGTGCTGACTGGTCCTGAAGATTAAGTAGAGCAAACACAGTTGACTAAATCTGAACACACTTTGATTAGTGCTCTTTTGCTATCAAAGCATGGGCAAATGAACAATCATGCAGTACTGTACATGTTCTACTAGTAGATCCAGCAATGAAAACTTGCTACATGTACAGTTGTATGTGTCACTGAATCCAGGAAAAAGTAATTTGTCATCGCATAGATGTGGTTGGATGTAGGTACATGTAACATCAACTTTTATAATTCCACCAGGTGCCATAATACCTCCACATAAAAAAAATGTTATAAAGGCCTTTACAAATACTCGGTTCGATATGATGTGTAGTCCTAACTTAACCTATTGCATTGTGACATAATTACTTGACATTGGAATGTTCTGTATCAGGTAATTACGTCACAATACGATATAGGTTAGGTTCAGATTGCACTAACTCTGTCTAGTTCATTTAGCACTGATAGTATTTGTCTCATTTTGTAGTTTGATGAAGTCGACAGATGGTCAAAACGTTTACTGAAGAATTAAAGAAGGTTGTGTAACGAAGAAGACTTTGTTTGATTGATCCACCAACCCGATGAAACTATTTACGGATATGAGAATTGATGTTACATCCTACATTGTGTTAAACTTCATGCATGTCAAAGGTCACACAAGTGTCAAAGTTCACAGGTCACAATCCTGACCTCTTCGTCCTCGTCCCAGCTGTCCCAGTCGGAGGAGGGGTTGGAGTCGTAGCTGACAGGAGAGGGGGACGGCCCCCCCATCATCCCTGCTATCCCATCCCTGCTGCTCCCACTGGCATTCAGAAACCCTCCTCCTGAGGAACATGGATATTCAGAATGTTTTTTTCCTAGAACTGTCATAAAGTAGAGCTTGTACCAGGGCCATCCTTGCTAGATAGCCTTAAAGTGTTTCTGAATTTACCTGAATCTACATGAACCGCAGAGGCAGTAGCACCCCTACGTTTAAAAGCTGGAAGGCGGGTAGCCCACTGTCGCTCCTCTGTCAAGTACGGCTTCTATGTGTCTGTCTAGCCTGTTTTTGAAGCAGTTCACAGTACTCTCGCGTACTACATCAACAGGAAGTTTGTTCCACGCCTTCAGTACTGTTACTGCAAAGGACCTCTCACTCTTACTTACCGTTACTGCATACTTAAGATATTTAGCAAAATAAGGGTCCTTTCACAAAGACATTGGAGTCCACTGTAACAATTGCTTTATAATATGCTTGTCCTTTAGCTATATCTGACTGCATGTGTCTTTGGACCTATGAAGTTTTGGGGCATGCATGATGATAATATATTATAACTAATGCCAAAATCCAAAAATTTTTTAGGTACAACACTAGTCTTTGTAGAACCTACTTTGGGTTGAATCCGAGTCGTCATCGTCATCTGACAGTGGGGGGCCTGGGTCCACAGGGCTGGGGGGGATGTCGTTAGACAGAATGGCAAGACTGGGGTCTGTGATCTGGGGCGAGTCCACTCTCAGCTGGAGCACCTGCACACAAGATAAAGGCACATTGCAGGTTACATGCGAGGAATGATAAAAACTCATCACATTCATTTATGATATGATCATGGAAGCTCATCTTTGTTGGTAGTAATCAAAGTAAAATGCTTAGCTTTCTTCCAACACAAAGAAAGATACACAGATCAATTTTTCATTTATGATAATGATTTCAACACTGTATTCTAACTCATTGTCACGATCATATCTGTGCCATCATAACATGTGATGCAAGTGTTCTGGACACAGTATTTAACAGGCTTTTAAGTGGTGTTGCATTGGCTCATTTAACAAAGCGAGAACCATTTACAAGTGGCACATGCACCGTTTTTGAAAATGCGTATACGTAGATTCCAACGTTGGAATTAATCTTTGAATTTTCTTATTTTCAGGTGCATTTTGCAGATTTTCAGGTGGGTATGACATAGACAAAATATAACGTGGTGTATTTTGAAACACCCTGAAACACCAATTGCCATTCTCTCATTGGTTGAACTGCTAAATTAAGATGGTCAGAATCAGCCTATCGTATCAGCTGCACCGATAAAACCCAGCTTACCTGACTGAGTCTGGCACTGATAGCGTTGAAGAGTGTGTGCAGGTGACAGTAATGTACCAGATGTACCAATAAGTCTTACCTGACTGAGTCTGGCACTGATAGCGTTGAAGAGTGTGTGCAGGTGACAGTAATGTACCAGATGTACCAATAAGTCTCACCTGACTGAGTCTGGCACTGATAGCGTTGAAGAGTGTGTGCAGGTGACAGTAATGTACCAGATGTACCAATAAGTCTTACCTGGCTGAGTCTGGCACTGATAGCGTTGAAGAGTGTGTGCAGGTGACAGTATTGTACCAGATGTACCAATAAGTCTTACCTGACTGAGTCTGGCACTGATAGTGTTGAAGAGTGTGTGCAGGTGACAGTAATGTACCAGATGTACCAATAAGTCTTACCTGACTGAGTCTGGCACTGATAGCATTGAAGAGTGTGTGCAGGTGACAGTAATGTACCAGATGTACCAATAAGTCTTACCTGACTGAGTCTGGCACTGATAGCATTGAAGAGTGTGTGCAGGTGACAGTAATGTACCAGATGTACCAATAAGTCTTACCTGACTGAGTCTGGCACTGATAGCATTGAAGAGTGTGTGCAGGTGACAGTAATGTACCAGATGTACCAATAAGTCTTACCTGACTGAGTCTGGCACTGATAGCATTGAAGAGCGTGTGCAGGTGACAGTAATGTACCAGATGTACCAATAAGTCTTACCTGACTGAGTCTGGCACTGATAGCGTTGAAGAGTGTGTGCAGGTGACAGTAATGTACCAGAATGTACCAATAAGTCTTACCTGACTGAGTCTGGCACTGATAGCGTTGAAGAGAGTGTGCAGGTGACAGCCATCTAACATCAGGGTGCTGACCAGGTAGAAGGTCTCCAGGATCGGCCTCAAAAGGGACAGTTCCACCATCTCCTGTACAGACAATTTGTATCATCTTCAACATACATTTGTATAATACAGACCTGTATACTCAAAAGAATGGTTGAAATGAATCTTAGTACATGTAGTCTAGTGGTTAGCCAACCTCCCTTTGGACCAAGAGGCTGGAAGAGTGAATCCCAGCTGTTAGAACACTATACTTTATATAGAATGGGTCCTTAGGATGGGATGTGAAGACATGGTCCACTGTTCATTGCACTTGTTGAAAAGAGCTAGAGGAATTACTTCCGAGTCAGTACAATGAACCTGTAAATGTGGAACCTGTAAATGAACCTGTAACGGCCCGCCTCAGCAAAGTCTGATATGCGGCTGGGATGAGTGAGTGAGAAAGGTGGTATCTGCACCTGGGGCACCATTGCAGCACTGTGGGGTTTGCTCACTGCAGCAATTTGTTGTGTTATTTTTGCTGATTTTTTATGATTTAGATTTTGTATAACACATAAAAGTATGACTTCTAAGACAACAAAATCCATAAAACGTATGAAAATTTGTTCTTATCTCTGACATTCGTTGAGTAATCTTTCGAACCCTGCAGTGCCTTACTGGTGCCCCAAGTGCAATGAGATGCCATCTTAAATCCTGTTCACTGAACCTGTCTTCTCTGTCACAACCAGTGGAAAAAGGGCTATAACTGCTCTGCAATCAATATTCAGTCAAAACTACTTTCTTTCATTCCTAAGTACTTCAATTTTGTTATGGGCTTGTAAGAAGATATCATGATTACCGTACCTTATTGGCGATGATATCTGCAAGTTCTGTTGCTGCCTGCGCACAGTACTCACTGTACTCAACCCCCAACATTTCCCCTGGGCACTGATGTACGTGGTCTCCCAGCAGGTATAGGATACTGGTCATCCTGGAATAAGGTGAAAAAATTTGTGCAGGTTAAGAAATGGTAGACAAAGCAGTCAGCGTCAACTGGAGTGAAGAAAGATGCTTTTTCAAGTAGCCAGAAGTAGAAGTGCGATGGGGATTAAGCTACAAAAAGGCGCATATATGACGAATCATCACGTTATCATATAATCATCACGTTATCATGGATTGTTCATAATATGATCACAATGTCTCTCTTCTTGCTCAAAATGAATCATTCCATTCTAGGAGATAAACTTTAATGTGCACGAATAGCTAATACTGTAAATGCTTTCATGGTGGTTTTATGTTCACAGTTTAATTAAAACCACCACAAACATTTTTCCATGGCAATAAGAGACTGCAGTGCATGGTGCTACCGCGAACTTAAAACCACCGCAAAAGGTCCTTTTTCCAGCTACCGCTAAATTAAATCCACCGCAAACATTTTTCCATGGCAATAAGAGACTGCAGTGCATGGTGCTACCGCGAACTTAAAACCACCGCGAAAGGTCCTTTTTCCAGCTACCGCTAAATTAAATCCACCGCAAACATTTTTCCATAGCAATAACAGACTGCAGTGCATGGTGCTACCGCGAACTTAAAACCACCGCGAAAGGTCCTTTTTCCCGCTACCGCTAAATTAAATCCACACGAACTAAGATGTATTTACAGTAATAGTTTTAGATACACCAGGGAAAGTTTAGACTCTAGAACCAGTAGTGTATGTGAGCTGTTAAATTCAACATGTTGATTTATCCAATACATGTACGTTGGTTAATTCAGTTTCTAGCTAGACAAAATGGGTCTTAATACAATTAGATCGGGGCCATTATTTTTCCATTTCCGGACTGGATACACCAAATATGGGCAGACACGAATGGTATCTTGTACCCGCCCGTATATGGTCGTATTCAGTCCAGAAACGAAAAAATAACGACCCGGATCTGACTGTATCCAGACCCATTTTGTCCAGCAATGCAACAAAATTTGTAACTTGCATTATACATACATGTAAGCCATAGCAGACCTTAACGAAAGTCACTGTACATGGACTTTTGTTGTGTCAAATAGTTGAAATCCTACCCTTCTAACATAGATGTGCAGACGTCGTTATCATCACTGTAGAAGTTTGCGTAGCAGGCCAGGATGGGCAGCAGCACTGCTGTATGTCGGAGATCACTCCTCCGTAGAAACGGGGACAACAGACCATGGGTTTCACTCAGGACATACTTCTCCACCTGGGAATAAAACACATGATTCATGTTGTTAACTTGAAAGTTCATCTGTGTTGGTAGAAGTCATTCTTGAACTAGATAAACTGTAATTTCCAACACAAAAATTGGACTCACCAAAATTTTCAACTGAACAGCACCAGTCTTTGTCAAGAAATGAACAATCCACTGCGGTTGTGACGTCACGTTAAGCAGATAGAACACGTGACTCAGTGACATCAGAGCTTTACAACCATCCCTGAACAGAGACAGTGGGTGCCATAGACTTCCTGCAACCTATGATCCACTGCTCACTGAGTCACATGTTCTATCTGCATAACGTGACTTCACGACAGCAGTGGATTGTTCATTCCTTGACAAAGACTCACCTGTCCTTGGTGCTGAACACCATCCATACACAATCAAACAAGCCTGTCCCTGGTGCTGAACGCCATCCATACACAGTCAAACAAGCCTGTCCTTGGTGCTTAACACCATTCACACACAAACAAGCCTGTCCTTGGTGCTAAACACCATCCATACACAATCAAACAAGCCTGTCCCTGGTGCTGAACGCCATCCATACACAGTCAAACAAGCCTGTCCTTGGTGCTTAACACCATTCACACACAAACAAGCCTGTCCTTGGTGCTAAACACCATCCATACACAATCAAACAAGCCTGTCCCTGGTGCTGAACGCCATTCACACAGTCAAACAAGCCTGTCCTTGGTGCTAAACACCATCCATACACAATCAAACAAGCCTGTCCCTGGTGCTGAACGCCATTCACACAGTCAAACAAGCCTGTCCTTGGTGCTTAACACCATTCACACACAAACAAGCCTGCCCTTGGTACTGAACACCATCCACACACAGTCAAATAAGCCTGTCCTTGGTGCTGAACACCATCCATACACAGTCAAACAAGCCTGTCCCTGGTGCTGAACACCATCCATACACAGTCAAACAAGCCTGTCCCTGGTGCTGAACGCCATTCACACAGTCAAACAAGCCTGTCCTTGGTGCTAAACACCATCCATACACAGTCGAACAAACCTGTTCCCGGTGCTGAACGCCATCCATTCACAGTCAAACAAGCCTGTCCCTGGTGCTGAACACCATCCATACACAGTCGAACGAACCTGTCCCTGGTGCTGAACGCCATCCATTCACAGTCAAACAAGCCTGTCCCTGGTGCTGAACACCATCCATACACAGTCAAATAAGCCTGTCCTTGGTGCTGAACACCATCCATACACAGTCAAACAAGCCTGTCCCTGGTGCTGAACACCATCCATACACAGTCAAACAAGCCTGTCCCTGGTGCTGAACGCCATTCACACAGTCAAACAAGCCTGTCCTTGGTGCTAAACACCATCCATACACAGTCGAACAAACCTGTTCCTGGTGCTGAACGCCATCCATTCACAGTCAAACAAGCCTGTCCCTGGTGCTGAACACCATCCATACACAGTCGAACGAACCTGTCCCTGGTGCTGAACGCCATCCATTCACAGTCAAACAAGCCTGTCCCTGGTGCTGAACACCATCCATACACAGTCAAACAAGCCTGTCCCTGGTGCTGAACACCATTCACACAGTCAAACAAGCCTGCCCTTGGTGCTGAACACCATCCATACACAGTCGAACAAACCTGTCCCTGGTGCTGAACGCCATCCATACACAGTCAAACAAGCCTGTCCTTGGTGCTAAACACCATCCATACACAGTCAAACAAGCCTGTCCCTGGTGCTGAACGCCATTCACACAGTCAAACAAGCTTGTCCTTGGTGCTAAACACCATTCACACACAGTCAAACAAGCCTGCCCTTGGTACTGAACACCATCCATACACAGTCGAACAAACCTGTCCCTGGTGCTGAACGCCATCCATACACAGTCAAACAAGCCTGTCCTTGGTGCTGAACACCATCCACACAGTCGAACAAGCTTGTCCTTGGTACTGAACACCATCCACACACAGTCAAACAAACCTATCCTTGGTGCTGAACACCATCCACATATACAGCATTTCAAGCAAGTGAAACAAGGTAAGCCAAGGGAGAAAATGTTCTCACCTGTCTGGGGTTGGACTGGCCACAACTTGAGTCCAGACGACCTCCACAACTGCAAGCAAATTACAGTCACATAAGAGTCAAACTCTTCTTGTACTTTCAGAATCTTTACTATGTAATGTTATATCTTGTCATATTTGAGAAGGGGGTGGCTTAAAAATCATTTTTGGTTTTCAACATCTCCTAACCTAACACCCACACATCAACAAGTTTTCCTTAGTGTACAATGTACCTTTCAAAGTTAAGAATAACTCAGAAGAATTTACTCACCACAGGAATCCTTCTTTTGCTGTCTTGAAAGGTCTGATGTTCCCTGTTCTTACATTGTCTTGTGCTTTGAATAAAGTTGAAAAATGTTTGAAATATTAAAACGTATATACAAGAGTAAAAAGAAGATTCCAAGCATGAGCGCAAGTGATCATTGAATGATGGTAGTCCTACATAGTCTTGTGACAGTTACCAGTTTGGGTAGATAAGAAGCAAAATAAGATATTAAAAAATAATGGCTTTTGACCCTGGACACTCCTTGAAGCAGTTTTATCTTCATCTTCAGGAACCTGAGTAATTAAAGTAAATAATCTGGAAACTCAGGAACCAACCAAAGTTGTATATAGATTAAAGAACTTACCAATCGGGTGGCTGGTGTGAGCATAGGTAAAAAGGTGTCTGATACTGTTGACCACAACATCCTCATGGCCAAAATTCTGGGAGAGGAAAAAACATACTTTGAATTGACACAAATTCTTGCCTGAAATACCTGAAATGATCAAAAAGGAGGAAATTTAATGCATTTTTTATACTGCAAATTGTCTTAAGTTCTGTGATTTGATTTTGCAAAGGTGAGAAACTTGAGTATTTGTGTTATGCGCATGACTGTTAGTAGTTAGTAGTGAAATTCACAGTAACATGAGCCTTCAATAGTTCATAATGCTACTCTATAATGTACTGTATGCATTGCCTATACAAATTCAAAGTTCAAAATTTACTGATAAAGAAAAAACTTACTGCTTTGGGAAAAGTACAATTGGCAAGCATGATGATCTCCATGGCAACCACAGAAAGCTTGTCCCAGCATGCCCTGCTCAGCAGCCCACAGACAGGTCGTATCCATGACAACAGACCTTTCTCCATGAAGTTGATGATGGGATGGAAGGCTTGTCTGCACAGGTCAGGGTCCTGTAGGTCATTACAGAAGTGACATATTAAAAAAAACACCAGAACAGATTGATCGCTGTTGTTGTTTATCTCCGGGGTATTCCATATTAAAAGTAGCAGATTAAATGAATGGTTGATATGTAAATCAATATTTTGCAAAAACACCTGCTTTTTGCCTACCACTGTGTCACTGTGACATCATCGTGATTGCTTGCATGATGCTTTTCATCCAAAGGTTTGAGGACAACCACATCTTGAGAACATTAATAAATCCAAGAAATCAAAGATCCGATACCTCCAAGAAATAGTTTTTGTGAATTTCCTGTTTACACATTATTCTGAATTATTCCATCATTCTTACTAATAATATGCATTCTCCTGCCATCCTGTGGGACTTTGAGCCAGGGCCAAACCTGTGGCTACAACTTTGGACCCAGGCAAAACTAGTGGTTGGACTTTGTTCCAGGGCCAAATCTGGGCTACAACTTTGGACCCAGGCCAAACTAGTCTTTCCATCCTCGGCTGCTAGTCTCCTGAGTTACACCATTCGCCACCACCTTTGCCAACCTTGGATCCGGGCCAGTGGGAACAAACTTGCCAACACACCAAAATAACCAGATGAACACACCGAAAACAAGAGACCTGTTTTTACAGACCGAGGTAATAATCACACTTCTTACGATACATCTGAAGACGGCGTAGTTCACTATCCTGTTTGCCCTCTGGGCAGGCACCAAAGCGGGACTCAGTGCAAGGTTTGGGCAAAATGTTTGGAGCAACTGCGAGGACTGTATGGCAGGATCCCCCTAGACACACAAAAAGGGGGATGGGTGGGTGGGTTTTTTAAAACTGCATCCCTCCAAGACTTCCCTCCTTTGCTGGGTACCAAAGGCACCTCCCCCCCTTTATTATTTGCCCCTGTCTCCCTCCCCCCCCTTTCACATTTAGCACATCCGCTCTGATCTTCATTGCCCAGGTGGGGCTCCTTTACTTCAAATGACCAAAATGCTTCTTAAGTATTGCATATCAAGTATGCTGGTTCCAAGTGAGACCGCTGTAAGTATTGTGGTCAAGCTGACTGCTTCCAACCAACCAGATTACGCTTCTACCTAATGCAATGCCAGGTGGGGGGCATTCTCATGACTATGTTAGAAAGGTTATATTTACCTTCCATGAAGGCATGGGTTCCTCCATGAGATGGGTGAGCTGTGCACAGTGCTGGATGCTGTGTTTGATCATCAGACAAGCCCCGAAACACAGCACCGAGGGGTCAGGGGTCAGGTAGGTGTCCCACAGGTCCTCCAGGATGGACAGGTTGTACCATCGGATCGTCTCACTCAGCAGGGGGAGGACCTGCAGGATTGGAAATTAAACTCTTGGATTTTTGACGTTTGCTAACCCTGCGGCCGGGAAATGTAATGAGCTGAATGTCATGTGTCGTTGGATGCATCCTGTGTCCAGTCTACAAGAAATATTCCAACTATGCTTAAATGCTATATATTCTGTGGTCTGTATTACATAAAACACTCCAACTTACGTCAAAACAAGATTAAACAGTGATCTGCAATGTGCAATTATAAATTGTATAAATGAAATGGATCATTTGGTTTTAGTATAAGACGTGCATAACCATTTGGATAACTTTGTGCTGACTTTGAAATAAGCCTCTCTGATTGGCTCAGATCTATCTGACCATTATACAACTGCTTACAGTTGCTATTCATTGGTTGGCTAATTCTGACGTCCAGGTGACTTTTGGATGTCAAAGATTTAACTTATATTTTGTTGTACTTTTCTGTTGTAAGTTGCGGTAAATTTGGCTTGTGCTTTAAGATTTTATAAGACGTGCAAAATGTGCACAACTAACTTATAATTAATTACCTGTTGGCTCATCCTCCTAAGTTCCCACCTGGAGTCTGCAAGGCACTCGACTGTCTGGTACAACATCTGGGGAGGGGGGTACAAATGTACATGTAGGTGGAACAATTATACATGTAATCTGTATAAATCCATCAGTACTACACATTTGTTTATTTTCTCTGGTACCATAATAATGAAGCACTGAAAAAACTAGTTGTTTGTTGTATCTCAAAAGTATTTATCACGGAACAAATTAAAGGTGGGGAAGATGAAAGGGCTATAGTTTTTAATAAAAGGGCTATAGCTTTTAAATCATAGAAGGGAGTAATCAGGTCTTCTTTGGAACATTTGTACATTATACAATGTACATTTTGTAAAAATCTTATTCCAACTTATTCTTATTCCTGAAAAGGAGCTTACAATCGAACTGGACAAGGACTATGGATAATGACCTAATGGTCTACGTTTTGTATGTTATACATATTATATGTCATGTATGTGTTGAAGTTATGATGTACGTTATGTATGTTCTCCAGGACTCCACTGAAAAGTAGTTATGACATTAAGATGGGCCACTCTGGTTAAGAAAACAGAACATTATGATTAAGGACTTTTTCAGAACTTTGTATCAGATCAGACATGATTGTCTTGAAAATGTGCCTATGGTAGAAATAAACATGCCCCAACCTGTCTTAAAACTGTAGAGAACTGTTCAAACTGTACGTCCTCCACCCAGGACTCGTCGTCATGGTTACGGGCTGACAGCTGGTCCTTGACGGGTGACGACAGGCACAGCCGACTTCTACTGGACCCGCCACTCTGTATGGGCAACACATCGACAATCATTAAATATCACCAGCTGCTTGTTTCACTGTCATCTACTTCTTATCTTCAAATACGTCTTATTTTTACTCTTATGTATGTTAGAAGAGGAGGCCTCAACTTAAATTAAAGAACACTGCTTTTGCCCAACCTTGGAAAATGAATGTAACAAATATTAATAAATACAGATGTCACTTACAAGTCATTAAGTTTTGACTGCCTCATAGAAAAATGTTTGTAGCAATGAAAAAAATGACACCAAAGATTTTTTTCCACTTCATACAAGGAACAGGATCTTTCAGATATTGTCTGAGCAAATAAAGCACTGTAGTATAGCAAGCAGTTCCTATTAAAGATTCAGAAAATTGTACTAAGCATAATTTCCCATCATCTTCATCGTTGTTCATCCAGAATTGACTGGTCATGTACATTCCAGTATGACCTGTCATTCATGGCAGACATAAGAGCAGACCCCGACAGTCTAATTTCTTTTTCGATCATCATCTTTAACGTTATGTAAAAAGTTAATTTCTCATAGTCTATGGAAAGAAATGGAAAGCCACTCACTTGTTCTTCTTCACCATCAAATCTCCTAGTCTGGTCCAGGAGTGAGTATGTGGATGGCATGGAGCCCTTCTTGGGTGGACGGAACGGTGTGTTGAGGTGGACGTGGTAGTTATACTCCCGCACCATGGACTGGAGGGAGTTCCCACTCTCCATGATAGGGGGCGTGATTTCACTACGTGTGGAAAATTGTAACTGTTTTGTCAGAAAATTGTACATCCACAGCTGTCTAAAACATAAAGAATGTAGGAATTTAGAATCAATTTGCACATCAATCCATGTTTTTTTTTTGGTGTGAAGACAAGCTCTTTAACAGATCGTGGTACGTGTCATTGACAAAAAGGAAACTACCTGAAACGTCTGACCATTTTCAAATCAAGTTGCTTGAGTAACTGATATTTGGGTATCATATTACCTGGATGTCTAATCTTTATTGACATGTGTAGAAATTAGTTCCTTTGTGAGTAATTTCATCAGCGTAATAACTAAAGTAATTCAACAAATTTTAATATAATTTTAAGAATATACACTTGTTACAGGTAAAATTTCTCTCAATATGTAACTTCCAAGTCCAATCCTGGACTGGATCAAATTTTGCAACAATTTAGATTACTTGGAGGTGTATGAATAAATAAATTGTGCTTAGAAGTACACAATGTCATGCAGTGCAATTTAAGTACAAAAAATCACTTCTAAACAACAATTCAGGGTGCGCAACCATACAGTAGACATAAAAAGGCAAAACTCAGTGTGTGAAAACAATTGTGTAAAAACAGTGACGTACATGTACGAGACACCCCACAGTGCACTATGGGAACACTAAAATCAGAGAGAAAACAAACCTCATGCTAACGGACCGTCTACCAAGGCAGAGGAAGAAATTATAGTTAATAAGGAAAAAATCAAGAGGAGATTATTGAGCATTGATACATGGGTTGATTGATTCTCAGATACCTCCCTGATACGTCAGTTTGACAAAGGATTTTTTGGCATCAAACATATTATATGGTACTGGACTGTTTTATGATGTTGGTAATACGATAAATGCTTTTACATGTAAGTTAATTAAATCACTGTGAACTTAAATGCATTTTACAGTACTTAGCAGCTCTTACCAATCCAAGAGATTTTTCTGTACTCAATTGGCAAATGGATTCTTGCCAATGGCATGTCAAATTTTGTATCAATACAATCATAACTTTCATTTTGTAATGTTGAACTATACTCAGTCTGGTAATCCGGGAAATATCTGAGCACCTGGAAATAGGGGGATAGGTGTGATTATGCCTTGAGCTACCTGTACATCCGCACTCTCAGTCTAGGGATGCAGGGGAAAAATACAGGAAGTACCACATGCTAAATCACCTACTAAAACTGGAGAATCATAAATTGTAAAGGTGCCAACTGTGCATTTACCTCTGTAAGATATGGATACGATCAGACTAGTCATTGTTTCCTGACTTACCAGTATCTAATATCTTATCTTTTATATTTCAATGAGATATGTCTAAATTTTACTTCTTCAGTTCATAATTTACAAGTTATCATGCAGTTATAATATTATATCAAATACTGGACAGGTATATGGTCAAACCTGTACAAGTGACCACCTCTGCATAAGGACCCCATGGCCAATGTGACTACTCTTTGGTGTTTCTCTTAGATAATTTTTCTCAATGACACAATCATTAAGAATAATGTCTATAGTGACCTGTCCATATAGACCAGATTTTATCAGTCACCTGGGTGGTCATCTTGGACAGGTTTGACTGTATATCTTAGAAGGACTCCATGCTATCATGTATATTTTGCTACTCTACCTTCGTCTCTGTGATGTGAGTGACTTGGTCTGTGAGCTGCCATGTTGTTGTTGTTGTTGTTGTTGTTGTTCTATATTGTGTGCATCCTCTGCTCCGTCCACAGAGAAGGGTCTGTGCAAGAGCTGGTGTGGACGCTGGCCAAAAGGTGCCGAGTCAAGCTACGGAGGACAAAATAATACAAATTGTTTTCAAATCGTGCAAAGCAACTGCAAACTGAACCAACTATATGCCGTAGAATGTAAAAAAATATTGGTAAACATATTATTTTGTAATGCCATAAAATGACAAGGTCAATTCCAAGGTTATAGAAGAGTCATTATTTTGTTCAACCTTCTTGACCACTTAAATTTCATAATGAAGGCACCTTTTTTTTTATTCACATGCTTGCATGAGTTTGGGATTCCTAGAGGATGTCATCCATTATAATCAAATCAACATGGCCTTCACAAAAACAAAGAAAGAAAGCAGCCAGGATGAAGTACATAAGATGGTTCTCACCAGTGAGGTTGGCCCGTGGTTCTGACTGTGTAGAGCATGGCGCAGAGTCATGCCTGCATGGCTGAAGCTCTTCTGTATGGGCTCATGATGGCGGATGTGGTCTCTGCCTATCTCCAGCTTCCTCTGTCTGCAGCAGGCAACAAACAAGATGTTAAATTGTTTAACAATGAGAGCCAGCTACAGTCCACCTTGTGATAAATCTTTGTACACAATGACAGAAAAAAAACTAGAAAGAGCATTTTCCCAATAGCCTTTTGTCTAGCTACACACTCACATACTCACATACTCACATGTGGATGTCCATATACCATTAGGCTCGCCCTATAGGTTCCAAGTAAAAAAAATTTGCTCACACACAGGCTGAGCTAATATCCTAAATGCAGTTCTAAGCTCTGATTTACAGGAGAAGAAGAAATAAAAAGAACACACCAGAAAAAACAACAATGACAGTCATGTTTTCCCTACTTGGGAAACATGAGTCTTAGAGGGATTTTTCTGTCAATGGAAATGGGAAACAAATATCAAGCTGGCTAGAAACCAGAACAGTGAGACTACAAACCACAAGCATTCCAAGATAAAGAGCATAGAAAAATAGGCAACGTAACAACAATTACGGCCTATTAAGAATTAAAAGCAAAAAAAAGATGGCACCTACCCAACAATGACGTCATCGGTAGAAGCCATGCCGTCAAACCTGGCGTGTCCGACGGGACTCACGAGGGATGGGAACAGGTAGTGGATGTGATTGGTCACCAGGAATCTCAGGATCAGCTCGTATGCAAATAACCTGCCCTCCCGCCACTCCCAGGTCTCCGAGATGGCTGTGGTTGGGTCATCTGGGGAGACAAATTTTACCTGCACCACTCCGAATTTAGGAATTTTAGATCATACTAAAATAGTTCAGGAACCATTGCTCTTTTTTCTTTTATACTTTATAGGTAGTAACAGTCAATGCAGCTAATGACAATCTATATACAGCTACATCATAGGACATTTATGTATAAACTCAGTACATGGCCCAGTGCAGGTTAGGTACAGTTAGACACCAGAAATACCTGCACATCTCCAATTTTACCTGCACTAACGTGCATATGCAGGTGGTATTTCGAGCCCTGGTAAAGTCAGCAAAACCCACCATGGGCGTTATAAACTTCCTGGCATGTTTAACTGATGTCCATTATCCGCAAGATCACATGTTTAAACCTTTATCCTGATAAGCCCATTTATGTACGGGATGGACATATTTAACTCTTGTCATGCTGAGCTGCATTGTTATGAGTTTGGGGTATTTCTCATGCAAAAGTTGCATACCACTGCAAAGCCCATTGAATGGGGGAGGTAAATCTGCAACAGCAGCACAGATCAGGTCAAGTTTTACTAATCTGATGAAGCCATCAGCTCTGGGAAGTTAAACTGGCCCAAAAATAGCCAGCAGGACAAGGGTTAATAAGATCATGTGTCTGTAACTGTCACTTTTAAAGTGATTGGTCAGCAGTATTGACCCCGAAGAAGGTGACAGTGGTCGTTGAAAATCTGATCCGTGGATATCTTTGTGTGGAAAGAAAGTTTAGTACTGTACAAAGTCTTCTACACGTAAAAATCATTGCCTTACCTCCTCCATAGCTGTGGATGTCCTGTATGGTGGCTCTCCGTCTGCGTGGGGAGACACCCAGGGGGGAACCACTGGACCCAGGGGACAGTCTGTCCACATCCTTCCTCCCTCCCTCACCCCATGCCTGGCGCGGAGACTTTCCAAAACTTGACAATCTGGGAAAAATAAATATGAAATATGAGAAAAACTGTAACAACAAGGAAAACAAGGACTGTCTTCATATCAGAACAAATAAGTGTTAAATATAGCGAAACTGGATGGAGGTTCTGCTGCAAGTCGCTTAAGGAGGCCCATCATCAAACTTAACTTTTGCTTTCCTGACCCTTACCTACATGTACATGTAC
>NC_049984.1:23049152-23053815 GCF_000003815.2 Branchiostoma floridae | reverse complement strand
TTCAACAGATTTTTTGGCATATTCTTACAAGTCAGTTTTTACAGAGATGTGTACCAGTACCTTGGGCGTGGACTGTGTCCCTCCAGAGACTGCAGGTCCACACTCCAGTCTGCACACAACCCCTGCAGTACCAGCTTCAGCAGTGTGGGGTTGTTACAGTCTTTTGCAACTATGGGGGAAATATAGACACAATGTCATGTCAATCAACCAATAAACCTGAATTGTACCAAGTACTACTTAGTACAGATATCCAGGAATCAGATGCCAGCTTAACTAGGAGTGACGATACCATATGCTCTAGGAAACTCTTAGTCAGCCTGTCAAACAAGCAGCTAAGAACTAGTAGGCACAATGAGATTTAACAGGCTACAGTGGTACATGTATGGTCACCTCCAGAGAATAGAAGAAGAGAAGAAATGAAGTGGCCTAGGAAGATCGCCACAATGAACAAAGAGAGACAGAACCCACGTGGACAACCCCAAAAGAGATGGACAACATAAGGGCAGATCTTCATCTCCTCAATCTTAGACACAGTGCCAACCCTATAGATAGAGGCTGCTGGTGAGCTGTCATCAAGCATCCATATCTATGTACAAAAACGTCTCAAAACATTACACTCAGGTTACACTCAGGGTTTATAAAGCCCTGTACTTATACATGTAGCTAAATAGAGAAGAAGTACTGACTCACCGAGGTACTTGAAGACCTGACTGGTAGCCTGTCTCGCAGTGGAGGCCGGGTGCATCAGGTATTACTGAAGAAGTACTGACTCACCGAGGTACTTGAAGACCTGACTGGTGGCCTGTCTCACAGTGGAGGCCGGGTGCATCAGGTATTACTGAAGAAGTACTGACTCACCGAGGTACTTGAAGACCTGACTGGTGGCCTGTCTCACAGTGGAGGCCGGGTGCATCAGGTATTACTGAAGAAGTACTGACTCACCGAGGTACTTGAAGACCTGACTGGTGGCCTGTCTCACAGTGGAGGCCGAGTGCATCAGGTATTACTGAAGAAGTACTGACTCACCAAGGTACTTGAAGACCTGACTGGTGGCCTGTCTCACAGTGGAGGCCGAGTGCATCAGGTATTACTGAAGAAGTACTGACTCACCGAGGTACTTGAAGACCTGACTGGTAGCCTGTATCACACTGGATGCTGGGTGCATCAGGTATTACTGAAGAAGTACTGACTTACCGAGGTACTTGAAGACCTGACTGGTGGCCTGTCTCACAGTTTAGGGCGGGTGCATCAGGTAAAGGTTACTGAAGAAGTACTGACTCACCGAGGTACTTGAAGACCTGACTGGTGGCCTGTCTCACAGTGGAGGCTGGGTGCATCAGGAAAAGGTTACTGAAGAAGTACTGACTCACCGAGGTACTTGAAGACCTGACTGGTGGCCTGTCTCACAGTGGAGGCCGAGTGCATCAGGTATTACTGAAGAAGTACTGACTCACCGAGGTACTTGAAGACCTGACTGGTGGCCTGTCTCACAGTGGAGGCTGGGTGCATCAGGTATTACTGAAGAAGTACTGACTCACCGAGGTACTTGAAGACCTGGCTGGTGGCCTGTCTCACAGTGGATGCTGGGTGCATCAGGTATTACTGAAGAAGTACTGACTTACCAAGGTACTTGAAGACCTGACTGGTGGCCTGTCTCACAGTGGATGCTGGGTGCATCAGGTATTACTGAAGAAGTACTGACTCACCGAGGTACTTGAAGACCTGACTGGTGGCCTGTCTCACAGTGGATGCTGGGTGCATCAGGTATTACTGAAGAAGTACTGACTCACCGAGGTACTTGAAGACCTGGCTGGTGGCCTGTCTCACAGTGGAGGCCGGGTGCATCAGGTATTACTGAAGAAGTACTGACTCACCGAGGTACTTGAAGACCTGACTGGTGGCCTGTCTCACAGTGGAGGCCGAGTGCATCAGGTATTACTGAAGAAGTACTGACTCACCGAGGTACTTGAAGACCTGACTGGTGGCCTGTCTCACAGTGGATGCTGGGTGCATCAGGTATTACTGAAGAAGTACTGACTCACCGAGGTACTTGAAGACCTGACTGGTGGCCTGTCTCACAGTGGATGCTGGGTGCATCAGGTATTACTGAAGAAGTACTGACTCACCGAGGTACTTGAAGACCTGACTGGTGGCCTGTCTCACAGTGGATGCTGGGTGCATCAGGTATTACTGAAGAAGTACTGACTTACCGAGGTACTTGAAGACCTGACTGGTGGCCTGTCTCACAGTGGATGCTGGGTGCATCAGGTATTACTGAAGAAGTACTGACTCACCGAGGTACTTGAAGACCTGACTGGTGGCCTGTCTCACAGTGGATGCTGGGTGCATCAGGTATTACTGAAGAAGTACTGACTCACCGAGGTACTTGAAGACCTGACTGGTGGCCTGTCTCACAGTGGAGGCCGAGTGCATCAGGTATTACTGAAGAAGTACTGACTCACCGAGGTACTTGTAGACCTGACTGGTAGCCTGTCTCACACTGGATGCTGGGTGCATCAGGTATTACTGAAGAAGTACTGACTTACCGAGGTACTTGAAGACCTGACTGGTGGCCTGTCTCACAGTGGAGGCCGGGTGCATCAGGTAAAGGTTACTGAAGAAGTACTGACTCACCGAGGTACTTGAAGACCTGACTGGTAGCCTGTCTCGCAGTGGAGGCCGGGTGCATCAGGTATTACTGAAGAAGTACTGACTCACCAAGGTACTTGAAGACCTGACTGGTGGCCTGTCTCACAGTGGATGCTGGGTGCATCAGGTATTACTGAAGAAGTACTGACTCACCGAGGTACTTGAAGACCTGACTGGTCGCCTGTCTCACAGTGGAGGCTGGGTGCATCAGGTATTACTGAAGAAGTACTGACTTACCGAGGTACTTGAAGACCTGACTGGTGGCCTGTCTCACAGTGGAGGCTGGGTGCATCAGGTAAAGGTTAAAGGTCGAGAAGTAGTACGGCCAGCTGGGCAGCATGAAACCTGGTGGGATGTGCTGTAAATACAACACACAAAAGATGTGAATAAGAACTTAATTTGTGTCATAGCTGGGTCATGATTGATAACAGTAACTGTTGATACTGGTGTTTTGGACCAATCCATATTTTACTGTATCCTATGGGCTTAGCTTGTATCCCATAGGATTCAACTAAATGCTTGCGTGCAACACTGTCAAAAATTTGAATATCAGATTTGGACATTGGAATTGATGTTACTATAATTCTCAGCCATCCAACAATTTGAACTACAATATGGCTGCAACCTCCAATACAGAATACTAGAATAGAAAATATTTTATATTCTCTACATGTATGTACATTTATTAATTTAGACCCATTCTGTGCAGGTCTCTTCATACAAAGTCATATCAATGATTTTACGTAAAGTTACATCCATACATGTATCATAAATGTAAAACAAATAAGGCAAACTTTTAGACCTGTCCTTGGTGCTGAACACCTTCCATGTACATACGGACCTGTCCTTGGTGCTGAACACCCTTCCATGTACATACAGACCTGTCCTTGGTGCTGAACACCTTCCATGTACATACAGACTTGTCCTTGGTGCTGAACACCTTCCATGTACATACAGACTTGTCCTTGGTGCTGAACACCTTCCATGTACATACAGACCTGTCCATACATGTCCATACATGTATCATACATGTACAACAAATAAGGCAAACCTTCAGACCTGTCCTTTGTGCTGAACACCGCCCATGTACATACACACCTGTCCTTAGTGCTGAGCACCTTCCATGTACATACGGACCTGTCCTTGGTGCTGAACACCTTCCATGTACATACAGACCTGTCCTTGGTGCTGAACACCTTCCATGTACATACGGACCTGTCCTTGGTGCTGAACACCTTCCATGTACATAGAGACTTGTCCTTGGTGCTGAACACCTTCCATGTACATACAGACCTGTCCTTGGTGCTGAACACCTTCCATGTACATACGGACCTGTCCTTGGTGCTGAACACCTTCCATGTACATAGAGACTTGTCCTTGGTGCTGAACACCTTCCATGTACATAGAGACTTGTCCTTGGTGCTGAACTCCTTCCATGTACATACAGACCTGTCCTTGGTGCTGAACACCTTCCATGTACATACAGACCTGTCCTTGGTGCTGACCACCTTCCATGTACATAGAGACCTGTCCTTGGTGCTGAACACCGTCCATGTACATACAGACCTGTCCTTGGTGCTGAACACCCTTCCATGTACATACAGACCTGTCCTTAATGCTGAACACTATCCATCCCCCTATACAGACCTCCAGTCCTAAATTATTACTTTTTATCATCAGCTTTGGCATGTCCTATTACCTGAATGTCTAACTTTCATTGACAAATGCATATCCTATAGTTTTTCAACTTGCACCCATCAAAGGTGTGTTTCAACAAGTTGGATACAAAACTAAAAGCAATAATTCTCAAATATATTTCTTTCACCCACCTTGACCAAGAAGACACAGACCCCCAGAAGCCCCTCCGCTTCATAGGCATCCATAAAACTGTACTCTTTTCTTAACACTGCTAGATGTGGGAGTATGGACTGCTGTGGAAGTGTCACAACAAAATCATCCATTAGTATATTTACATGGCAGAACTGTAAAATGTTACAGACAACATCCTCGTTAT
>NC_049984.1:23046075-23048327 GCF_000003815.2 Branchiostoma floridae | reverse complement strand
GAGAAAATGTTCACTGTGGCTTTGAGTTTGCAATTGAAATAAAGAGTATAGTAGGAGGGAAGAGGACAGAGCAGAAAGTTGTAAAAGTTTTAAGTTCACGGTAAAGGGGTAGCTGCAAAAATATCAAAAATCAAATAGACCACAAACATTTCCCCTTTTACAGAACATCATCATCAGACTTTAGCTCTTTGCACAAAATGTATAAAAAAATAAATTTTCAATCTTTGTATTAGGGTTGTAGCCAGCCTGAAATCATTTTCAGTCCCCTTGATTTTGAATGGGAACCCTATAGAGCACCGAAGGCATGACGTGACGTTGCGCGTCATTTCTAGGGGGTCTAAGTCCCAGAAAATTTTGAAATCAAGACCCTCTGAAACATTATTTCCTGCATTTTGAGGTGAAAATTTTGCCTGTAGACTTAGCTGTTGAATGGCATCTGTTTTGGTGAAGAAGAACACATGGGTTTCATTTTTTTTATATCTTTACATTTTTTATATCAATTTTTGTCTGTCCCAGGGGACGGAATGGGGAAAACTTTTTTTCAGTCCCCAGCTGCAAAATTCCTTCAAAGGACTGAGGGACAGGTGCTGGCTACAACCCTGCTTTGTATAATCTATCATAAATACTACAAAAATGCAATTCTGTGTATCCTGACATCTTGAAATAGTTTCTCACCTGTTCTGCTGCCTGAGTTTCAGGTTGACTGTCTCTACACAGGTGTGACATCACCTCACGGAATGAGCTCAGAGCTTCCTATAGGTACAAAAACACTCAATATTATTCAACACACACACAATTAATTGCTAGGGACACTTCTATTTTGAGGATAAAGTAAAGTATCACCATAAAGAACAGAAAAAAAAGTAGCTATATTAAACATTTTTTACAAACAAATTTCTAATCACGACATGTGCATGTATACAATATGTATAATAATTTGGGAATTTTCTTTACTTTTACATTTTATGGCAAACTTTCATGTCTATAATTATTAGAGTTCCCTCTTATTATACAATACAGAGTTGTCAAAATCAAAACGGTGGTCATCACTTAATAATTCTCGAGAAGTTGTGGACGGATCTTTATGATAGTTGGTAGATGGGTAGGTCTAAAGAATGGGCCTCTAGGTGGCTTCCTACGGTACTGCAGCAGAGTTTGTTTACCATGTAAGTGACAGTAACATCAATATTGGTATACTTGAAGACACCATCTAAAGGACCTTAAGGATTCATAATTTTTTTCACTTTATCAAAAGTAATACAAAAATACACCACTCAGAATCCAGGACTGTGTACCTCCGTGTGGCTGCCAAACATTTTTTTCTTCAGTTACAAACAAACTTTCACCAATCTAACTTTTGAGATCAGTTTGGCTGGCTGAAAGGGAATTTCTCACCGCTAAAACATGCGTCCATGCAGCCGTTCAGTTTTTGGCTCCACACTCTTTTAGGGTGCCCACTCGGAGTAATACATAAATGAGACCTTAAGGAGACTCACCCTGAACTCACACCTGGACAGGTATGAGGAGTAGGCCTTGGTGGCGTGCTCCCGGATGCTGAGCTGGGCGTGTGCGAGGAGCGGCCTCACCACGTCGTTAAAGTTCTGTGTGATGAAGGACGGCAGGCGAGACATCTCCTCAGGACCAAACTGAACACAGGAAAGAAAGTGACATGATTGATTGAAACCTGAACCTCACAATAGCCCTAACACAAACCCTTAACCCCCAAAACCACATTAATTGTACAGAACAATGACAATTTGCAAGTGGACCCTCAGATAGGACGTTAGATGGAGGTCCCATTTTTGAAGAGACACACCCCTCGAGCACGTTAAAGAACCCTCCATGCTTATCTAAAGAGTAGGGGTCTTTCCCAGTGTGAGTGGTTCAAAACCTCCAGTCCTATGGATGCATGCACCTGGGGCAATTGCTGTATTGAGGTCACCTAGTAAGTTAGCACGGAATGGCAGCCGCTCTAGACCCTTGCAATCTAGCCCTGCATATTGTACTGTCCTCACAATTCTGGCTGCAAAGAGAGAGTAGTCGGCCCACCCAATAACAAACTGTATGCTGCAATGAAAAACAACAGGGAGGGATGGAGGGAGGTAGTCATGGACGTCCAAGTCACCAACTCCACAACATGATCACGTACAAAGTAGTGTCTTACAGACCTTGGGCCACATCAGTTCAATTTGTTGGTTCTGGGATAAGGCATACAAAACTGGAAAACAAAGTTTCAAGAAAGCGGGGAAAGA
>NC_049984.1:23019210-23045975 GCF_000003815.2 Branchiostoma floridae | reverse complement strand
AATGAAATTGGTGCACAAAAATTCTTTGGGTGCACACTTATTTAATAGATTGAAGTAATAACCTAGTAATAAAACAAAGTTACAAGCTATCAAATTCTTAAACAAGTACCATGATAGACATTTTTATTATCTTTTTAACACTTAGATGTCAAGAATATGATGTATACTAGTATACTTTGATATCTTTACATACACAAACCTAAGAAAATATTTTGGTGCACCCTGTGCACCCACAGAAAAAGATTGGGTGCACATCTCCAATTTTGGGTGCACCTGGGTGCACATGCACCCAGTATTTCGAGCCGTGCTAACCCAAAGTACCGGGGGAAGAAATACAATTCTGGGAGTGAGTACAATCATCAGCGAGCTTTCCTTCTATTTCATAATAAAACTTTAACTACTAAAAAACTAAACCGACTATAGAGTGGGGATAAAACAGTGCTTTCTAAAGATGTAACAGTTCTGCAAATCTTTGTAGATTGTTTCCTTAATATCCACTCTTGTTATATCTTTGACAATATTGGGAGACAGCTCACCTTCAGTAAGTAGGCCATACTATCTGTAGACTGGGTGCCTACCCAGTGGAACCTCCGGACAACGGCATTGATCCCTGAACACAAGTTAAAGTTAGAGTGGTACTTAAGATAAGACCTAAGCAAAAAAATGCTATTTCCTGTTTCAACCCTGAAAACATTAGGGTCGATAGGTACTAGGGATTATATTTTGTGAATACAATACAGTAACAGTTAAACATAGTACGACTGACATGCATGAAGCCATTTATATTTTAGATGTCAAAGTTTTCAAACTTCAATTTTGTGAATACTAGTTACAAGTCTCATTCACTAGATATGACAAGCATTTTATTTACTAAATATAGGAAGCAGGCTGAATAAAAATTCTAACAGGAAAGTATCTGACTCCACTGCCCAACCAAAAAAGGCTAGAGTCTGGAGCTTTTCCTAGAGTAGGTCAGGAAACAGGAAATACAACATTTGTTTTTCCTAGGTCTAAGGCTGCCTATTTGGATACAGCACTGGAAAGCAACAAAAGTTATCTAGACAATGCAATATGCTGCAAATTTTTAGGACCTTAATGATAACACTTTTAATAGGGCAAGATGCAAATTTGACTTTCTTTCCATTCTTAGTTTCTTGCATTCTAACTTTGTAGAAAAGGCTACAGCGTAACAAAACCCCACTACTTGGCTATCTGGATAAAATTCTGTGAATCTGTGTGCCGGAATACGATTCTAGCTCTTCTAGTGTTGGCTCCAGCTCAGACATGTAGATATGAGGGAAACATTTTAATGACTGTAAAATTCCACACCTGCAAAAGAAAAGCAACATGGAATTCCATAGCTTGTAGCACACTGTACAGAGAGATTGATATTAGCACGAACCTATAAATGAACTACAAAATTCTGTTGAACTGTTGTTACATTAAAATACTTTTTTAATGTCTTACCCATAACAGCTCCTTCCTTCTTTTGCCAGCTCGACTCTTCATCCTGACAAACCTGGAAAAAAATAAAAAATTACTTTAAACAGATCATCAAGGTGTATACTTGTGTGTGGATAGTTGTCAGCACCAAGGACAGATATGTTTACCTATGTAAATAGCGTTCAGCACCAGGGACGGTGTCTTTACTTGTGAGTGAATGGTGTTCAGCACCAAGGACAGATATGTTTACCTATGTAAATAGCGTCCAGCACCAGGGACGGTGTCTTTACTTGTGAGCGAATGGTATTCAGCACCAAGGACAGGTATGTTTACTTATGGCACTGCATTCAGGAGCTGAGGGCACTCCAGGGGTTCATAGACTACTGGGAGTACAGACATTACAGAGGCTACGGACATGACAATGTGTAGGGACAACACGAGATATAGACACAACGGTATGTAACATAAAGGTATTTAGGTTGGCTAAATTGGCATTTTGACCTTCCATTGTTTTCTCATTTATGAATTATCTACTAACAATCTGTAGTAATTACAAAATATTTGTTTTCATCTAATTAAAAAATTAACTACAGATCATTAATAGATATCAATTTGCGCAACCGAGAGTTTGTAGCTTTCATCATTATGCACCTGAAAAACATAGTTTCATTGCAGCGGTATGTACCAAAGTGCTGTATTTTGTCATAGAAAAAAATAATACCAGGGGCAATAAAACCTGATGAAGTCATCAATTTTGCCCAAAAAAATCAGATTTAGAATTTTTTCATGCTCATCTATCAATATCCGTTACAGCTCCATCCTTTCATAATTCATTAATGAGAAAACAATGGAAGTTTAAATGCCAATTTAGCCAACCTAAATACAATTTAAGTTCGCGGGGATTTAATTTTGCGGTAGCGAGGAAAAGGACTTTTCGCGGTGGATTTAATTTCGCAGTAACACCATAGACTGCAGTCTAACACTAATAGAAAAACATTAATCCACCGCGAACATTTCTGCATTTACAGTACCTTAAGTCAGAGTAAAAAGATCAAATCAAATATGTATTTCTAAATAGCTTGAAATCAAAGTCCTGACCTTGACTAGTTGTGTGAAGAAGTCCTCCAGCTGCACCAGACTGAAACACTCGATGACAGGAGACAGCCGCGCCACCACAGCATTCCTGATGGCCGACCAGATGTCAGTCAAACCTGAGACCAGCAGGTTCTGGATGGGGAAAGCAAACATAATCATAGAAAATCTCTCACAAGATTTCAGATATTTCTTACAAAAACTTACACATACTTTTATCAGTAATTGATTGCTTTAGCATTTTTTTAAATGGGTGTTGGTTTGTTGGTAGGCTGCTCTGTTAACTTAATACTAATAATAGATTCTTTTGATCATGACTTTGTCACTAGTTGTCATTATATTATTAGTACTACGTTGGCAGTGTTTGAGTGTTTTGAGGCTTTATTGGTTGAAGAAAATAACAAAAGCGAAGTATAGGAGAGTTGATTAGTCATTTTTAACCAAGTTTATAGTCTACATGATGATAAGAAAAAGGTGACTTAAATAAAATTATACAAACTACACCAAACAGATTCCTTGTAGCAAAATGGACCATTGTTTTGAGTATCACCCATTCACAAACAATTAGGTCCAGGTTCAGGTCCGGACCTGGACCTGATCCTCTGAACCTGGACCGTACCTGGACCTGAATTTTCTGTACCGGTACCCAGCCCTAATCATGAGGTTACATACAAACATTACTAATAGATGTATAAGACACAAACCTTGACCAGTTGAAAGTTGCCATGGGTCAGCTCCTGGTCAGCGTTGTGCTTGAGCCAGTCCATCATGTGGATGTATGTCTGCATACGCACCACAGGCTTGCTGTGGGCTGGAAAATATATATTCACATACATGAAAAATGGAGGCATTGTTTTGGTCTGTCTGCATGTTTGCATGATTGTGTGTTACCATGATTGGCTGGATTCACGCTGTGGCTTTACCGAGGCTGATATCATCAACATCATTTAGACGAAATGCCTACAAAAAAGAAATGGACCACATACATAGAGAGATTACTCAAGGAGGTCGCCAAGGGGATGGAGGAAGAGTCTATCTAGTACGTGGAAATGAGCAGAGTAATCACAACCCAACTGAAGATGGGAGTTCTCACAACTATTGGACTAAAGACATTTTTTGGACATGCGAGAGGGAGAAAGATCTCGGTGGCTTCCAGAGTCACTCCTTTAACGTCAAGAGAAGAAGAAGAAATGTTTGCATGATTGTGTGTTTGTTTCTGAAATCTGCTTGTTGGCGTTTCCGGATATTTGTGATCGGTAAGATTGTGATAATATTTGGTATGTAGGTAGTTCTTGGGAAGACGAAGGTCAAGGTCGGTTATCACCTTCTGGCAGCTGACCTTGGCACTGCAGCAGAACTTCCTTTTTTTTTTTTGGCTAAAAACACTCAATTATCAGCGAGTCCATATAACTTTCAGTCTAATCTATTCATCATGAAGATGTTGTAGAAAAAAATATATAATTGCTGTGTCTCGAGTTCAAAACTTTTCCATGGGGCAAATAAGATATTGAATTACAATGTTGTAATTTCCACATTATATTTCTGTCAACCTATACATTTGTATCTTGTTTAAGTACCTTTTCAGAAAAACACTTTTGATAACCCTTTTTTACTTTTCAATAAATGTATTATGGTAACTGTGACAGTGTATACTATACTGATTCAGATACACTATTGCACGCAAACTTCAACATTCAGTATGTCTAAGTTAGTATTATATCTTTGGTATCATTCATTACAAATTATAATTTTGTGATTTCAAAGACCATCAAGGATATTCAAGGGTAAGTTTGCCTTTTGAGTACTGAGTCTATAACTTCATGACATTTCCCAAAGGACAAAATTTCATATCAGACTGTACTATAGAAAACAAATATTGGAACCAGATATAAGTACTTTAAGCTCTTTCATTGCTCCTTTGTGAGAAATACAGCATCATATGAATGCACATGACATTTACGATCTGCTACATGATAGATAACTCTCCAGGGAAACCCCTGATGTTTAATGATAGCTCACGGTCAGACAACTCAATAGGAGATCGCTGTGGGCGGAATATGTTACGGGAAGTGAAAATCTCCGCCACAGAAGGCATTAATAATATATGGAGTCACTTTGATGAGTTATAAATGTGTCAATGTGTTGAACGATCTTGCACAGAAGTGCTGAAATGAAACATTTGACCTACTTTTGGGTGAAAGATATTTAAAAATGATATTTGGTATGTTGGTAGGGTAAACAACAGGAAGAAAATAATAGATTTTGGTCCCCTAGCATCTATCTAAAGTACTGTAGCTGTTACAGTAGAACTTCCAGTTTTGACATCTCATATTCTGGATATGCTTTGTTGGTTAGAAAGAAGTAACTTAAGTTTGGGCCCTCTAACTGATTTCTTTGGAACTGCAGGGGTATTTTAGATGCGGCTTTGAGACAAGATATAACTCCAGAATGAATATGTTTTTCTTTTTTATAATTTGCAGAGTTTGTAAGAGTTACTCAAGCAACTGCAAAGATTATAAATTTATCCAGTTGCTTGAGTAATTGTTATCTTGCATATCTTGATAGACAACAATGTACCTGGTTGAATAACCTTGGTATTCTATAGATAATACAATGTAAAATTACAAGATGCAATGAACAATGAAAAAATTCAAACAATATATATGGTCACATTCAACTCAAGATTTTTTTTCATTCTTCATAAGAAAAGATAATTTTTTCTAGAATTCTTTAATTTGCAAATTGGGGTAATTTTTAAGGAAAACATTTTCCTATTTTTCCTCCAAATTGAAGAAAAAAACTTGTAAGGGGGACCTTTTCCTAGATTATTTTGAGTTTTTTTTTTAACATTTTCCTGTAATGATTCATCTTCAAAAATTGCCACGTAAAATTAAAAAAATCTTTTGCATGCTATCAGATAGTCTGTGTAACACAAACTCCGCTGTCCAGGGCTGTAACTGGCCCATCCTAGGGGGCTGGCGGATGTTTGGCGGGCTGCTATAAGCGAGATTTAATCAGGCTAGCTATCAGACAGGTTTCAGAATCAGTGTGTAATTCAAGGTGTCTAGAAAGGCTTTGCTAATACACACTGTACTTCTTATCTTTTATTACTCGCTCCAGTAAACCTGCTCTAAGGCAATGTCAATCTTGCCTTCATGCCTTCAACCTTCATACCTTATGCATGCGTATGTGAATATACCATGGAGGGGCCATTATAACTGATCTGATTGTACCTACACTATACTGCGCTCAGGCAATGATTTATGCATGTGTACATGGTTCCCTGTCACGCTATGAACATGCCTTTAACTTCCTAATACTATGTAAAAGCTTTCGTGCTTGGCCAGACTGTCATTGTCTGAAGTACATAATATTATGTATACTTACAAAATGTATATATGAAACATGAAGCCCTTGATAATTGGCAAACTCTACTGAGACATAATAATCTAATATGTCATACTCTGACATGCACGAACATTAAATTTTGTTGATTCTATACTGCATTTGGATCCCATTACTGTTTAAGATCTATCAGTATCAACCTTTCATACAAAAGCACCACTGCACTTCAACAAAAGCTGCTAGGATGCCCAATCCTCCAACACTTCTTTGTCATTCCAAGATCTATCTACTAAATCCGATTGGCAAATTTTTAATGCATAACATTTCACATGCAAATTTTTCATGCGCAGAAAACCAGTTTCCTTTAAATATAAAAAATGATACAAAATCCGAAAGTTCCCAGAATTCGAAGTTCTGCTAGTGCTACAGTACCACATTACAAGTAGCTAGGGGGCCCAAAATCTAATTATTTCTAGGTTTCATTTCTTTTAAAGAACTAACCACATACAGATATTTACACAATTCACTGAGGCCTTCTTTTTTTTAATGCTATTTGCACACACCAAGCCGAGACAAAAACATTACCTTCTTGCAAAGGTAATTAGGGCATGTAACCTAATTGATAAATAGATCTGTATTCTGTATCTATATAGCCGGTATAACCGCCCTTCGGCGTAACACACTAGCTTCGCAGGCACGCGGTGCAGCAGCAGCTGGTTATATTACACTGGACGATCCGTCACACCTAACTTTTGCACATCTATCTGCAAGCGTTCTTTAAAACTATCCAGAGAAGATGCCCCTACTGTGCTTGGTGATAACAAATTCCACTCTACGATAGTTCTGGGAAAATATGAATTTTGAACACATCAATCCTAGGTTGGTAACTCTTGTATTTGAAGTCATGGCTGTTTCTTGTTCGTTTTTGAGCTGGTATTAGATACTTATCAGTCGGTACGTCCACCAGTTTATTGGTCATTTTGTACATCATGCAAAGTCTAGACCTTTTCCTTCTGTCTTCAAGACGTGATGTCCACTGCAGATCTTGATGCAGATTAAAATCATGTACAAATTATAAGTAGAAAGTTCTGGCCTACCTTGTTGGATGGTACTGAGAAGACTCTGCAGCAGCGGCATGCACAGGTTTTGGCAGAAAAACCTGTAAACAACAACAACAACAATAATCAACATCTCATCATCACTACTGCACATACAAAAACTGAATCACCTTTCCAATTAGGATATTTGCGTTTCATTTAGGAAATGCCTTTTCTGGACAGGGGGATTTTAAGTGTCAAAATATCCATAGATGAACAGTGACAGAATATATTAATAATTGATAAAGTGATTATGGGCAAGCGTGACAGCAGTAGGACATATCCCTAACCTGGGGACTATATAATATTCCATAGAAATTATAAGGAAAAAATGAAAACATTTGACCACAAAAGCAATGATCTTGAGAGTCTGCAAAGAGTGCTGTTGAGGAAATAATAATTATCAGCACTGGAAATACAACCTGCATATGCAGGTTAGTGCAGGTAGAATTGGAGCTGTGCAGGTATTTCTGACATCTACCTGCATCTAACCTGTACTGGTCCATGTACTGGGTTTTATACATAGATGTCCTATGATGTAAATGTTTTTAGTTTGTTATTAGCTGCATTGAATGTTACTACCTGTTAAGTAGTATCAAAGAAAAGATAGCAATGGTTCCTGAACAGTTTTAGTAGCATCATCAATTAATGCTTCCTAAATTCAGAGTGGTGCAGGTAAAATTTGTCTGGTGCAGGTAATTTTCAATGTTACCCGCACCAGTGCAGGTATGCAGTATTTTGAGCCCTGATTATGATACTTCTGGGAATAAGAAAGTGCCACATGAATTAAGGAAAAAACAACCTCCCTGATAGAAAGATCTTTGTAAACAATCTTACTGTCAGGAAATTTAAGAACAGCTAATCAAGGAGTGCACAATCTCATTAAGCTAGGTGGAAGGAAGCAATGAAAATTCTGGTGTTACCTTACATTTGATCAAGATCTTGGGCCTAGGAAAAAGAATGTTGTGTTTATGGTCTTTTTGGTCCACCGCTAGCAAGGGACATAAACTTTTCTGACATCTGAGGGACAAAATGTTGTAGAACCATTTTCAAACATGTTCAATCTCCAAATATCTGTTTCAAAAGAATATTATTATTTATACCACATCCCACATAATACTAAAATTTGAATATGATGTTGAAAATACCGATATCCTAATACGTTAAATCAGTTTTGCATTGTATAACTGTATATGATAGATAACCTAGGCCGAAATTTTATAGCTCCCATTCTCTTCAAATTTGAAGAGAGGACAGAAGGGATTTGGAAGCTATAGTGCTGCTGAATACCTGGCTAACGTACAAATTGTGCCAGCTATGCTAGTACAGGTACAATCTATCATAGAAAAAGGCTTACTTCAGGCTTTTCTACCCACACAAACATACCAAACACATGTGGCATTTATCATTTCCAATATTGCTTTGACACACTTAACAGGACACGTCGCTAGGAAAAGATGACATGTGAACAGAAGCTATCACCTGATAACTGAACAATAACTTACTACAACCAAACGCAACCACTGGACTAAAGTAATGTATTTTTCAACTTGTATCCTGTAACCAATTAAGAAACAGAAAAGCTAAATTTCTGACAATACACAATATCATAAAAATAGAAGTTATCAACTCACAAGTTAACATCAGTAACCTATGGCCAAAAGTACCTCTGGCCTATTCAACACATAAAATCCAAATATGCATACAAGTTGCAGTACTGTAGGGAGATGCAAGGAGGACCATTTTCAACCTTGACCTACGTCTTACCTACATCTACCCACTTACCAAATATCATGAAGATCCATCCACAGCTTTTGGAGTTATTCTGTTAAAATTTACACACACATATCCACAGCAACTCCATTAAAATAGCAAAACCAAAAATATAACTTCTGGCAAAGGTATTAAGATTCCAATCTAAGAAATAGAAGAACAGCTCCTGAAATGCTACATGCACACAAAACATGTAGCATGTACACAACTTGGAGATTGTTGTTTCCTCGGCAAACATGACTAAAAGATAAACCCAACATGCCGACGGTAAAAACAAATATTTTTCTTGCTACCGTTACACGTATACATCCAACTCCTATTGACAACTCAAACAGTCTTATCTTCTATATACACACAAACAGGAAAAATTGCAGCCATGTTAGCAAGCAAATTCTTATGGATAAGTTTATTCAAACCTAAATGTTTGTTGCAAGTGAAATGATTCAAATTATGTAACAGTAATTATATAAGGATGGGCCAGTTTTGAATGGAAAGAATGGGAAGAAAATGTTATGGTAGCAACTACAGACTACGATGGAATGTTTTAAGAAGATTACACTTGAACAAAAGGAACGTGCATTATGTTTATACCTACAGTGTTATTTCTACCAAACAGAGCTTAACACTTTGAGAAATACGTTGTAAAACAGTTACCTAAAGCCTAAGCATATCATCAACAGATTTGTTTTCCACATCTACGTGCGATTGGTGCATAAGAATATCCTGAACGTGCAATTTTGCACGTAGCAAATGCTACCGACTACATATTATTTTGCATGTAAATTATTGAAATTGTGTGCAAAATGTTTTGCCAACATGCAATTTGCATGCATCTGAAAAAAGGATTTTGAGCATTGATATCATAACTTGGATGAGTACTAGAAAAAGAACTTTGCATCATTAGATGGTGCTTTAGTGACCATGAAAATCCATTGCTTAACCATTACGACCTTTGCAATGCATGCTATATGTGACTGTTCAATGCAGGCTTTTAGCTAGGATTATATTATAGGGGTCCAAATGTCTTGGTGAGTTGTAGCAAGTGTAATACTAATAGGCCCGACTATTTGGGGTCCAGGGGCATTCACTTTCCAAGGTGCAGAGTTTTTGAGAATTTCAAAGTTTAAATGGTGCATTCTAAGGTATCCTGAGGGGCAAAATTACTGTCAGGGATGTCACATTTGAAGACTGTGACCACAAGTGACCTAGTGGCATCCCTGGTCAATCAGAATTTCATGCTTGTCAGAGGATCTGCCCCCCAATGCAAGGGCGTCTTTTGCCTCCAATTTCTTATTATTTTCAGAACAGTGAGTCCAAAGGCATGTGGATGCATCCCTGGCTAAAACTTAAAGCCTGGTTCAATGCCATCAGCATATTTAGCCATTAGACATTGAGTTTTTCCACACTCTAAAGGCTTTCAAAGGATTACATGTAACTATGTAGCAACTGTTGTCATGGCAGACTTATTCGACTGTGTTATTTTCACTGTAACTGTAATATACATGTAATACTGTGAATGAAGTTACCTTCATGGGCCATTGGACTTATCAGTGGCATGACAGCAGCTGATTATATCCCTTAAAGTTAACCTGCCAGAGTTTCAGCCCTATAAAATGCTATCAGTACCAGGGTTGGACGCTGATCTCTAAAAAGAAACCCCCGAACAAGGCCGAAGTTCCTAACTTCCGGGGGTTTGTGCGCTAAGTGTGCGCAAAGTTGCTACTTCGGGGGAATACGCTATCCCGGATATATCCGGGTGCGACACACAGGACATGTATATGTGTGCCGGATATATCTGGGTTTGGCAGTTTAAGGGATATTACACTGAACGACCCGTCACACCTAGCTTTTGCACATCTATCTGCAAATTCTCTTTAAAACTATCCAACAAACATTCCCCTACTGTGCTTGGTGATAACAAATTCCACTCTATGATAGCTCTAGGAAAATACAAATTTTTAAACACATCAATCCTAGGTTGGTAACTCTGGTACTTGAAGGCATGACAGTATCCCTTTTCATATCAAACTCACACTTGAAACCCCGAGAAAAATTTTGGTCAGTATTTTGCCTGCCTACACCTTTTGTCTGTACATTGTACAGTGTTATGATGTGTTGGAGTTGACTCTACTGTTTGTCTGTAGCACCCTTTCCGAGTGCCTAGAAGGTGGTTTCCAACTTGTGCCAGGGTTTACATTACTGTAGGAGTATATGACAATAGCACTATCGTGTACTCAAAACCACCGTGGACCAGGGTTGTGGCCTGAGCACCTGTCCTTCAGTCCTTTGACGGAATTTTGTAGCTGGGGACGGAAAAAGATTTTGCCCATTCCGTCCTCTGTGAGCAAAATCTAACTCTCAAAATGCAGGCAATAGCATTTCAGAGGGTCTAGATTTTAAAATTTTTTAGGGGAGCATTCTCCCGGACCCCATAGGAACGCTATGCCAAAGCCATTCAAAATCGAGGGGACAGAAAATGATTTCAGGCTGGCTACAACCCTGCCGTGGACATATAATTTTTTCCTTACCACCAAATCAAATCACTGCTAACTTGAATAGACTTACAGTATACAGAACATAGTGTTGATCTATAAAAGCAGCATTTCAGTACCATGGACAGGGAAATGTTGACTATTTTTTCTAACAGCATTACTGACAGACTAGGGATGTCCCTGTAGCTCTACTGGTAGCAGCCTCACAGTTGAGCTTCTAGTTTCAATTAGTTGATGACTGGGGTTATAATCCTGGGAAGGGCATTCCGGTTGGGGCTGCACCTGTCTTTTGGAGGGGACGCAAAATGGGAGTACGATCACCCAACAGCCAGCAATTGCAACAACGGCAATTCCACTCGCGCTGCAAGTCCAAATCCCTTATTTCAATCATCGACAGTGGCATACTCTGCATACTCCAAGTGCGTTCAAATTATTCTTTAGAGAAGCGCAAGCACTAACATTAGATTTAGAAGCCTGTGTTATCAACCAGTCTGGAACACCCATATCAAACGTTATCGCAGCCTAGATATGACAAAATTCATAAATTGCAATTTGAAACTGTTACCTCGGTGAAGACAAAGCTCTTGCCTGCAGCGTTCTTGTTTTGTAAATAACAGTGCTGACGGCTCGCGTAGCCTAGACATCATTAACAGATGAGCTGTATAATCTTATAATTTGCCTTTCTCCTAACACACACATCTGGATTATTGGGAGTAGTATACTGTAAATGCAGAAAGCTTCGCGGTAGTTTAATGTTAGCGGTTTTCATGGCGGTCGCTTCACTAAAACCACCACGAACATCTTTCCATTGGAAGTAAGAGACTACAGTGCATGCGTGGTGCTACCGCGAACTTAAAACCACCGCTAAAATTCCTTTCCCCGCTACTGCAAAATCATATCCCCACAAACTTAAATGCTTTACAACTTAGTAGTCACCAAATTACATGGGCTTCTAAAGCAGTACATGTAGCCTACTTACTCATGCCTTAGGTCACACTAAATCTGCTTAGGAACATCTCAAGCCATAAGGTCACAGAGAAACGGGCAATTACTTCAAGAGGATCAAATAATACTTCTTTGCACTGTCAATTATACTTATATAATAACAGTTCATACTAGTAGTACATGTATGTATGTAGCCTCCTATGATTTTAATGACAAGGCTTGCTTACACTTACTGTAAAAGGATTTTATTGTTCTCAAAGATTTAATTCCTCAGAGGGGAGAAAATGGAGTTTTGTGGTGGTTGAAAGAAGGGGGTATACATACATGTACAGATAGGCAGAAGACAGAATAAGCACTTTCGTAGTTGTTACATGTTTGTAGTGAAATGGCCAACGCAAAAATTGCAAACATACCTTGAAAATTTCAAGAAAAAGTTACATTTTGCAATGTGGCATTGAATGTAAATACCAAACCAATTCATACATTTTAAGTCTGTAAAATCATACAAAAAAACAAGATTTCAAATCTCTGACAAATGGAATCTGATGCATTTTTAAGGCTCCTACTAAGTGTAATAGACGGGCTAAGATTTAACTAAGAAGATGACCACCATCATGACATGTTGAAAAATCTTATTTCTGCACCTTATTTTTAAATTCCATTGTCAAACCATATCTTTGAACTTTTTAGAAATCCTTAATATATCTCTTGCTCTTGCAACTAAACTGTAATGCATTTAAGTTCGCTGGAATTTAATTTCGAGGTAGCGGGAAAAAGGACCGTTTGCAGTGGTTTTAAGTTCGCGGTAGCACCATGCACTGTAGTCTCTTACTGCCATGGAAAAATGTTCGCGGTGGTTTTAGGTTCGGGGTGAATTGGCAACACGAAAACCGCAAACATAAAACCACTGTAAAAATTTCTGCATTTACAGTATGCAATAAGTGTACAGTACAATGTACATGCCTCTGCATTTTTCAAACCCTACTTTGACCTCAAAACTTGGCCTATTTCTGTCCAGCGCCCTAATTACATTTTGACATATATATGCAGCCCATTACAATACAATTAGGCTACATTGTAACATTCAATGGTTCACGGACTGTCACTCTTTTAGTTAATGCAGATACACAAAATGTAATAAAAAAAATAGAGTCTTTTAATATGTACGTGTGAGGTGCTTATCATTATTAATATTATTAACAGGGCTGACAAATATACTAATTTTACCTTTCCTGCAACTATGTGATTCATGATAATTTTATTCTGACAAGTTGCAAGCTGTTGAAAGATTTTTTTGCAATCTCCAAAGTTTGACTGTAAATTGTATGTGCAGGTGGGATATTTCTTATCAAGCCTTGCTAGATATACTCTAAAAACTAATGCGTTTAGCCAAGGAGTTTAGCTCGCAATGATTTCATTTCTTGGCGTTCGCTATTGATTGCAGTGAAGGGGTTACCACAAAAACTGTAGACTCTTTAAAACAGTGTGTCCAAATAATGCCTGGACACATGCCTGGCAAAAAGCCTGACCACAACAACTGAACAAGAGACTGTCAAGGCTAGACAGCTACACTACTACAAATTTATCAATGAACCATCATACAGTAGATCATCATATTAATGTTTATATCATACCCGGGCCATATTTGTGTTCTATATCAGAGTTCTGTTCTGACTGGTCCGTGTTATTCATATAAACCTCAGCCCTTCCGCGGGTCTGGCGATCCTACCCGCAGTCAGGCCGTACCTCAGGCGATACATATAGAATACAACACGGTGTATTCTGTATCACCCGAGGTACCAGCCTGACAGCGGGTCGGATCGCACGACGGCCGAAGGCCGGAGGGTGATCGAACCCGCGGGAGGGCTGGGACCGAGGGTGATTTTATTTATGTCATACCCACCTGAGAAAACCACTGTTTTGATGCGAAATGCGCCAGAAGTTGAACAAATTTGTTGCCCTCAAATTTGTTGCCCTCAGGTATTCGAACTTTTGATGGCGCCGCACTCGGCCCGCTCAAAACAGTTCGATTTATTCGAATAGAGCCCGTGTGATAAGCCCGGGCCGTACGGAAAGTTATCAGTCGGTCCGGAACACCCGTATCGAACGTTTTCGCGTCATAGGTATGACATAAAGAATTATACCCCATGTTGTATTCTATATATCAAATATATCTTGTCTGGGGTTTCTAGACAGTTTCCAACCATTAGGATCTGTGAAAAACAGGTGTCAGTGGTGTAACTTAGCTAAAAAGTACTCTCCAAGCAGAGGTTTGGCTCCGACTATTTTGTTGACATCTTTTTTGTCCGTCTTTCTAGAGTTTGTCAAGGTTTAATCTTGTCCCAAAAGGCTAGCAGACAAGAAGAAACCCTACAAAATATAGAAAACCTGACAATTTTAAAAACGCCTATTAAAAAAAAGACGTCAAAAACCGAAACCTGGAAACTCTGTTTGGAGAGTGCCCCAAAGGCCCCAGACGTCACAGGTTTGTTAGGGTATGGTTTAGGCCACACCAATTTAATTTCTTGGTTCACGGATTCGCTCGCTTCTATTTTTTGGAAAAAAAAAATAAATAAATAAAAACACCATTAATGAAACCATTCACCAACTTTCTGGTGTAGCAAATTGACCTTTATATTATAAGCTCCTTAAAGTGTGGGTACAGGTACTGTTACTGTACAATAATAGTGTTTTTGTACTTTTTTCAAGCTGAAAACTATTTTTCTTTATGTTTTGGATTAGCCGTTACCTTTACCCCAACCATTTTACAATTTTTATTTCTATTTTTATTTCGCCCTCTCGCTCCATATCTTTTATGAAAAAATCCGTGAACCAAGAAATTAAATTGGTGTGGCCTTATCTCTAATTAATTTCTCTTGGGACAGAAACAGGTTGTAATTAGTTTTCCTGATGGGGCTAATTACCGGCAGATTATCATTCTGCACACAAGTGACCCTTTTCCTTTGTCAACTCTAACAAATAGGTTTCAGTTATTAAGCCCTATTCACCATTCATAAACACAAATACAGTATGTACAGTTGTATCATATCATATAAATACACAAGAGATGGATGGATGGGAAAGAGGACAAAATTTAGGGAAAACTGCACGAAAACCTTACATTAATGCCATTTAAAAATCTACAAATTCAAAAACAAGCATTGTGCCTGTACCTATATCATAACGTGATACAAGAGGGTCTGCATGGGGGTTCCCAACAACGCTTTTATCAGTATACATTAATAATGGTATCACACTAAAACCAATGAAAGCAATTACACAAAATTTGGTAAATTACCAAAATAACTTTAACAAGATGCCTTTCCCTACGAATAATGTGAAATCAAAATGTATGCTGCCTATGTCTTGACAGTGTGGTAAAGGGACATACAGGCCCTCATACAGCCTTCAGACACTTGATACAACCTTCATCCAATAGATATAGTTATAACAGACTAAAAGAAGTGCCCTGTATACAAGCTGGCAAAAGGGGAACTTCTGAGCTTCTCATAAAACTGTCCGAAATGTCCCCCATGATTTCCGCCAAATAGGCCATTTTCTACAAGATTAAACATTATCCCATGTGTTTAATGGAGTGTTAATAAGACAGGGCAAAGAGAGCAGAAAAATCACATTTTAGAAATTGGTCCCTAAGAAGGGCGGTCTCCAAGACAAGACATCCCGGGGCAGAAATTTGCTTGTTGGATGGAAAAAAATTCACCCTGTTCCTCCAAAAAATGAGCTTCAAGACACTGTTGAAAATGTATTTCTGTAAGCTTATAACAACAAATCCAACAACAAAAATCAACGATATTGGCTCCCAAAGAATTGTACAGAATAAAATCTAAAGCTAAAGACAAAGATGTAATAATAAATACCCACCTAGAAGAAAGTCAAAAGAGGTCCATCAGACCATGTCTAACATGCCTGTAAGGAGGCTGAAATCACCCTGAAATTGCAGACCTATCTGACTGTCTGTCACCTTTGATATGTTTGCGCACTATCTGCCTTTGAAAGGCAGAAGCATGGTTCAAAATAGCTGCTCACGGCCAACTCAACTGATCCAACCGGTGCACATCACTAAGTCTCAAAAACATTCAATCCTGTAAAAATATCTGTTTCCAATTTCAGCTATAGATCATAGCCTTCAAATGTTGACATGTTTCTGATTTCCATGTTTGGATAAAAGGCGTACAACGCTATGCATATATTATGTTAATTTGCATAGTCGTCCGCATAATTTATGCTGAAATGTAAACATAGAAGTCTGCTAATTTGTTCTAAATCAGATATAGTATAACTAGTATGAAATTTGGAAAAGAAAACAACTACAGAGCTCATAATAACATATGATTCTATTTTGATTTGATAAAGTAAGGGAGAATACTACAGGGAAATTACAGAGTTTTTATTGAATATAAAACTATAGTATATAATCTGTATTTTCAGTTCAAAGCACTACTTTATATCACTAGTATGTGGTGCAAGTATACAAGCTGATATTGGTTTGGCCAGTATACCTTAGGTGGTCGTGTACATTGGATTACAGCGGCAAGTAGAGTAATACCGCAGCAATGTCGTAATCGATTTAGGTTGCTATGGCAACATCCACGGCTTCCTCGCAACCACGAAAAATGATACTCTCTCACACGCAGACAAAATGATTGGTTCCAATCTCTTGCACTGAAAATATTGCACCAAAGATTTTATCTTTTATATGGTAGTCACAGATAGCTTTACAAAAAACTCAGCACGAATTGAATTTCTTTACTTTGGGTCTTCCAGCCACGATGGACTAAGAGATCAAATTTGTAGGGCAGAAAAATAAACGGAAAGAACATGCAGCATTCATCAACTTTAGACATATGGCAAACACCTGTTGAATCTTGGCTGAGAATGTACAGTGTGTTACAATTTTATATCAATACACGTTTTGATGTATTTAGTGTTGGGCAAATCATTGGCCCAATTACTGTAAATGCATTTACGTTTGCGGGGATTTAATTTCACAGTAACAGGAAAAAGGACTGTTTGTGGTGGTAATAAGTTCGTGGTAGCACCATGCAAGTTGTAGTCTCTTACTGCCATGGAAAAATGTTTGCGGTGGTTTTAAGTTCACGGTGAATTGGCAACGCAAAAACCGCAAACATAAAACCACCGCAAAAATTTCTGCATTTACAGTACCCAGGACCCATAACTTAGTGAAAGCGCCCACTGATCAAGCAAGTGCAAATTTCTATGGGTGTGATTTCAATATCCCCTCAAAGGCCCTCTTGTGAGTGTAAAATTGCTTGCAAAGAAATTGGGATATTTCCTTTCAGCTTGTCAAAGGAATTGTTTTGTCGCTTTCAATTTGTTTTCACATCGGCTGTTTTGTGTAAACAAAAATAAGCAACAAAGAACATTTGTTGTTTTTCCTATCAACCGAAACATCCATCATAATCTCCATAAACAAATCTAAAGATAGTTTCAAACAATATTTTTTGTACACTTACGTCAACCAAAATTGTTGCAAGCACTTAACATTAAAAAGAAAAGAATAAAGCCCCTAATTATTTACATATATACAGCAGAAACTGTTACAAGTTCCTTAACCTATTTTCCCAAAATGAAATCTGCTTTACCGAAGGCGCCTGAGTCAACAGCACAACACAAGCGGAACCAGCGCACCTACTTATCCCGCTAACTCTACCCTGCCAGGAAAAGCAAATTCTGGGGCTTGAAAAAAGTTGAAAGGAAAGTGGAAAACCATCCAAACACACAGAAAATTCCAAAGCACTGAAGTGGAAGAGAATGACTTGTATATATATTAAATAAGGCCAGTAATTTGAAGTCGTTAGAAAATTCTAGATGGAATTGCAGGCTTGGTTTCCAGAAGAGTACAGAATGGTACACCTCAAAAATCCTGAGTGAAAACGGTTTTTGAGAGTATTGGCTAGTTCTTCTGCTACTTGTGTACTTAACACAAGTATAGACATTGAAAATGTGCCATTTCACTTTCTCTAATCAATCAACTTCAAGTGACCAACTGTTTCTGATTGACATAAGAATGACATAAAGCAACTTTCCACCTCTATTTGGCTGCGAAATCACAAGCAAGTTGTCTTTAAACACCTCATACAATGCCTTGTACACACTGTATTAGCAGGACTTAGAAACACTCGCATAGACGAATAAAAGAACGACTTCTCACCATTTCAGGAACTCATCCAGCATCTCATTCAGTTGACCTTTGAACTTCCCATTGTCTTTGGTCAGCAGCTGACCTTGGGACGACCTCTGGCCGTCTCCGTCCTTCGCAGCGCAGAGCAGCGCCTCCGACCAGCCGAATCTCCGCTCGAACAAATACCGCGTGACGGCGTTCAGGTCCGATTGACCGCCCCACACCACTTGCGGCTGTTTCTCTGGGAAAGGGTCCTCGCCCTCTTCATCTCCTAATGACCTGGTCGCCATGGCGAGCCACGCCTGTTCGTCAGCGTCCATGGAGGAGTTGCTCGGTGTCTGATTGACAGGCGGGCGGGGCTGCAGCTGCGCTCGCAGGCCGTGCAGAACCTGAATCTCGAGTTCCGAGGACTTGTGCCCGAGAGCGATCAGCGACAAGAGGTCTGAAGAAGCCATGGGGTGGTTTGAGGTGTCACGGTGGTGCCCGTGGTGATGATAGAACAGTGCCTGTTTGGATGTGAACTGAACAGGACCTCACAATAATCCAGAGCTAGGACATGATCTGTAATTGTAAAAGAAGGGTGACAAAAAATATTTCAATAGACCATGTTGATTTCATTACTGTAAATGCATTTTCGCGGGGATTTAATTTCGTGGTAGCGGGAAAGTGGACTTTTCGCGGTGGTTTTAATTTCGAGGTAGCACCATGCACTGTAGTCTCTTACTGTTATGGAAAAAATTTTGCGGTGGTTTTAAATTCGCGGTGAAGCGGCCGACGCCAAAACCACGAACATTAATCCGCCGCGAACATTTCTGCATTTACAGTATATAGATAACATCCTCTAGGAAACCCAAAACTGATGCAAGCATGCGAATAAAAAATGGTTTGGAAAAAATGTTGCCTTCATGATGAAATCTAAGTGGTCAGGAAAGTTGAACAAATGACTGAAAACACAGAGTATGGTATACAGAACAATAGATCCTTAATTTTTGTTCTTTCATGTCTTCTTTTTAACTTTGGAATGGACTTTGGCATTCAAGTTATTTCCACAACTTATCCATCTTTTGATGTTTTTTTGCCATATGATATATATGTGGCATATATTTGCGCATTTTACAGCTGCATTCAACAGGATGGGTTTGATTTTGATACATCAGTATAAATGTACAATACATACACATCATGTTACAATCATATTTTCAATTCATGTTTTGATTGGGAGTAACATGAAATAATACATTATACCAAGGAGGTTTCAACCTCCTTGATTATACTAATTTATACAGGTATATGATTAGATACTATATAACAAACAATTATTGTAGAGTAACATTAAATACATAACAGTAATTGCCTGTATATGGTAGTAAAATTGACATGATGATATATGCCCAAGATGATATATGTACAAAATCTTCCTTCCTGAACTCATGATCAGTTGAACTTTTATTATATTATTCCTTTATGAATACCTACATGTTATATAGATGTAGATCATAACTACTGGACACCTTCAATCTTTAATCAATTCGTAAATCATTTTGACGTGTTGTATGAAATGCATGTTACGTTAGTACAAATCTTCAAAATAAATATCCCATATTCTTGACATCACTAAGGACGCTTGCTATGGGGGAGGGGGGCACAAAAATTCAGGTAAGTCCACTTATAATTGAGTTTTCACGAATAAACAACAGTTTTCCCTTATCAAATAGATCGCCTGGGTTCTGGAAGAAGTAAAAAATTGCGTGGAGCACAACAAAGCTTGGAATACGTCGCAAACTGACCTGCATTTCACGTTTTTCCTCATCCATGGCAAAAATCCTGTTTTGAACATCCGCCATTTTCAGAAAACATTTCACGGAAATAGCCGGAGATTGTCGATGTTTGCCGAACAACAGGTGGTCCAGATATCCAAGTTTCTCATTGGATAGAAAAAGAATCTTTCACTCAATTATTTACCCTGGTTATTGTTTTGTAAAAGACCATTAAATAAGAAATTTGTACGAAAGAAAAAAATCTGTCCACACGAATCTGAGCTGAACTCAACTCAAACGTACTGTATTGTGCAGCACTGCTCCCTAGCGGAATATACTGGCACTGCACAAGTGAAAAACGAAAGTGGGGAGCAGAAGAGAGGTCTCCATATTTTAATATTTGTCTGTAGTTTCGCGCTCCCCTGGGCTTTTGATTCAGCCAAAGAAAGCGACGTATTGCCAACAAATGATAGTGAAGGTAATTATGATTTGATTTTGCCTTGTGCATGCTTTGCTCTGTGAAATGCCACGAATTGTTGATTATGATGTGCCCCCCTCCCCACGCCCCTTTCCATTCATTTTATAAATAATAATCACCAGGTATATTTTGCCAGCCAGTAGGTACCCAAATTATAAGTAATAAGGGCAAATAAGGCTGTTTAACGTGGTCGAGGCACCTCCTCGAGCACGGGACCGCCTTTTTACGTGCCTCCCGGAAGACGATTTCGTGGAAAACTTCAATTTGTTCAATCAAATTCAATCAGAGGCTAAGTCTTATTGTTCTGTTTTGCTAATACATGTAGCTTGTAAGGAGTGGTGTTTGTATTTGAATGAAAGTCGTATATGATGTAATGCATGCAATGCGATGATGCACTGTTTATCCTAATATAAATGCTATGTGAAGATGATCTTATTGTTGAGTCTCTATTTTTTTCCAGAACAAAATTTTCCTGTTTTTATGCAGGCTGAGTTGGAGTTGAAGCACTCACTGACAGTCTCAGTGTCTAGCAAAAATGTCACACATCAAGTGTGCCATCAATGACTCAGCAGAGAAGTATGGAGGAGTCCTTAACATCAAGGAGGAACTGTACGACCTGGAGTATGACTATGACAGGGCAAACCATTGTGCTCAAAACGTGCCATTTGAATTAGGACAACAGCTGGAGACAGCCCTGAAACAGAGTCCTCTTCATGATGTATTTCACCCTAAAGATGATACGCAACTTACAGGTTTGTATACTACAAAAGGAAACAGTGAACAAGGTGTATTGTCCAGAGAAGGATTTAGTAGTAACTCTTTCTCCATGCCTCGCAATGTCAAATCAGAACCAGATTTAAGTGATACACACCTTACAGGCACATGGACTTCAGAAGAAGACTGTGAACAAAGTGTATCATCCAAAGAAGGATTTGATAGAAACCCTTTCTCGATGCTTCCCAATGTCAAATCAGAACCAGATTTAAGTGATACACACCTCACAGGCACTACAGAACAAGACTGTGAACAAAGTGTATTGTCCAGAGAAGGATTTGATGGTAGCTCTTTCTCAGCGCTTCCCACTGTCAAATCAGAAACAGATTTAAGTGATAAGCGTAACATAGGTACAAGGGCAACAGAAGAAAACAGTGAACAATGTGTATCATCCAAAGAAGGATTTCATAGTGACTCTTTCTCGGCACCTCCCAATGTCAAATCAGAACCAGATTCAGAACCAGAAAGTTACGAAAGTGTTTGCATCAAGGAGGAACCAAATGACCCAGGGTATGATGCTGCAGATCACAATAACGCTGACATCCCATCATTTGGAGCAGAGAACCAAGATGGAGAACAGGGTCCTCTCAGGATTTGGACTGTTACATCGTCACAGCTTGTGCCTTTGTCTAAAACTAAGGGCCACCATGCGACTAGGACAAGTTCGGTACATGAAAACGTTGCTGTTGGTGCCCAGTCGTTACCGAGGGACAAAGACAAACAAGACGTCAATCAGTCCGCCATGGAAGCACAAAGCGGGACGTCACATGATGACCTTCAAGTGTCCTTGGGAGGACAGGTCAAACGAGGTCATCAAGAGTCTGTTGTCGAGATCAATAAGAGGCAAAAACGAGGGATCGTCACCTCACCAGCAAGTACAGTTGTTAGACAGGAGGGTGAAGATGAAGACATGATTGATACTGAGGCTGTCTCGAACAAGAAGACAGCTATGACGTGCAGTTTCTGCTCGTCGACATTCACAAGCAAGATTCTATACGAGACCCACCAATGTAGGGACGCCATCTACTACTGTAAGATCTGTTACCTGGAAAGTACCAGGCCGCGCCCGTACACCCTGACGCCGCTCCCCAAAGCCGAACGACATTTCTACCTGCATTTCCATCCGGCGTACTTCGGAACAACGGATCCCACCATGACGGACTGCCTGACGTTCAAGTGCCAGCTTCCTGAAGAGCTACAAGGGAAGACGTCGCTACTGAAATACGAGGAGGTAGACTCACTGAAGGATCTTTACATTGGGATCTTCCAGTCACGAGGGGACAACCCGTATAACTGTGGTTTATGTGGGGATAGCTTTACCACAGTAGGTGCTAGGGTGTGGCACATTTCCAAAGCTCACTTGGAGCACAAGAATCGGAAATGTGGCGCAACAGAATGCGAGAACTCGTTCTACGCGACAAGCCAACAGGACAAGCTTCTGCGGCACATGTTTGCGGCGCACTGCGACTTCGTGAAGGGACAGTCGGTGCACCTGAAGTGCAAGTTCTGTACGATGCAGTTTCGGGACCGTACGGACTTAGAGTGGCACTTCTACTGGCACATGAAACCGGACATGAAGTTCGGAATGGCGGCTCAGAAATATTCCTTAGGTCAGCCAATGGAGGATTTAACATCCGAAGATGCTCGTACGTTTCATTTCCGATGCACCATATGCACTTTTGAATCTGTGGATAGCGTGAAGGTGCAACTATACACGGCCGCGGATTCACGCGACCACCTAGCCTGGCACTGGAAGAATCAACTTCCGCCAGAAATCCGGAATAATCCGACCATTTTCAACTTCGAAGCAGACTTTGACGCAATCTACAACTTGTACATGACCCCGCATGCTCCTGATGCGATGGTGAAATGCAAGTTTTGTGGCAAAAAGGTGACTGGAGAAGGTATGTGTAGACACTTAGAGTCCTGGCATAAAGACCACATCAGGAAACCCCACCGCTGCACACGTCCAGAGTGCAAACATCTACAGTTCATAAGGAAACAGGACTTTTTTGGGCACATGTTCTTGCAGCATGTCGGCGTTATCAAGACTGAGACGACGTTCGTGTTTTCGTGTCAGATCTGCGGAAAGACGTTTCCGAACCGACGTCAGGTGGAATGGCATTGCTACGCTCACAGGGTCAGGCTGACGATTTCAGCAAGACGGTGGAAAACAAAATGCAATTGAAATATCGAGAAAAAATGTGCAATTTATATGCATATATATATTATGTATTAGTAATGCAAATAGATGTACAATGCTACATGCAAATATAAGTCAATTAAAGTGCAATATTGTAAGGACATTTTTATAGAGACGTACAATGTACTTGAATGTAGGAAGCACTATTAAAGTTATACGCAAACATTTATTTCCCTTTCGTGGTCTCTTTTTGCCCTCTGGAAGAGTTTCCAGCAATTGAAGTCAGGTTGAATGGTATTATCGACAGTCAATGAAGTGATTATTTGATGCACACCAGGAATTGCCTACTCTTATAAATATCATGTAAAAACCGAACAAAGACTTCGTCGTTTCAGAAAAAAGCAACCTTCTCTATTCTTCTGTAGACGCTTCGTTTCTGTAGACAATTTACAGATCATGTAAAAAGTAGAAATTGGCCAAATATTACTGAATGATATGCCAAACCAAGTTAGCCATTTGTTTATTCGTTTATAGCTGGTTAACTTATTAAAACTCTATTTGGTCAGTAACCTATAGACAGTGTCTGGTAGAGACTACACTCTAGCGGAACAAATCAGAACTGCAGTTACCTATGCCCAGTGACCTACCGGAAGTAAAATGCTTCCCTTGCACTCTTGGGGTGACATCCATTACGTCACTTCCTGAGCTCACCGCGTCTGACAGAGGAGCACACCTCACAAGTTTCTAAGATTTTGGCGTCGTTTAAGAATTTCCTTTAGGTAAGGCAAGTGTGTCTTCGTCTATTTTATCTGCTTGCCCCTTATTTGCAGTTGACTGACCTCTTTGTCGTCTGCTCTACTTGGTTTTATTGTTATTCAAAGTTGGTTAGTTTATACGTGAAACAAAGGTGATTTTTACGCCATGTTCGGGACGCGTTTTCTACATATAAATTTTGGTATACTTCACTTGGACCTAAATCTTGCAGATCGTGTGGTCCAGCAGCTGTTGATTGTTACACTGAGAACAGTAGTTTGGATAATTGTAGGACGCAGTAGGTTGAAAAGGGAACGTGATGTTTTGAAAGGGGGTTAGATTCAGAGAGCGCCTCCGGACTGTGGGAGGGGGGCGGTTATAGGTGGGATAAAATCAGGCCTGATTAAATCTAGCTTATAGCAGCCCGCTCAACGGCCGAGCGTTTAAACAGACTAGGATGAAACCAAACATTAGATCATGGGAGTGGCCTGACTATGATCTATTAAACTATGTTGTTGTTGTTGTTGTCTCTATTATCCGCTTGTTTCGTCGGAGGATGGTCACATGTGCTGTCTTTTCTCTCTCACTGTGCTTCTTTCTCTTGTGTACTTCTCTTGCTGCTTTTTTCCAATTGGTCGGCATGCGGCACACATCTGTCGGTACACTTTCTTTCTCTCTTTTCTCCCTCATCCTATGTTCTTCTCCGTTCCTTTCACATGTGTATGATCTTACTTCACATGTGTGTTATCAGTTTTCAGTCATTCAAAAACGTTTTGTTTCTAGGATGTAGTCCATCATTGCCTTTTGTAGCCTCTCTGATCCTTCTTTGCTGATTTCCTCCAGGGTGCCAGAGTATATTTCCAGACTTCCTGTTCTCTCTAGCTGGTCTTCCTCTTTTAGACACATGTATGTTTCCCTCTCTAGCTCTTCTCTTTCTTTTTCATATTTGCAACAATCCCACAGGTAATGGTCGATGGTTTCTGGTCTCTTGCACTGTTCACACTTGTCTGTCTCACATTCTGGATTTGTATGTATTTCCATGCAGTTCAGCCTTGTGTGTCCACTTAACACTTGATTCAATAGTATGTTTCCTTTTCTGTACGTCTTATTTCCAATCCTTCTTGCACCCACGTTTTTGATTGCATTATGCGTGGTCAGGGACTGCATTGACATGTCATATCTGTTCTGCCAGCTTTTCGTAGAATTTTCTCTGAGTTCTTTTCTTATGTCTTGTTTCGTTAAATGTGGCGTCTTCATGTGTTCTTCTGTCATTGCTTGTCTGGCCGCTTCCTTCGCTAGACCATCTGCCATCTCATTACCAGGTATGCCCATGTGCCCAGGAGTCCAGACTATTTGTACATTATTTCCATTTTCAGTTATTTCAGTAATTGCTTTCCTTGTTAGGATGGTTGTGTCAAAGTTGCTCCTGGGTGCTCCAGCGTTTAATACAGCTTCAATGGCAGCTTTACAGTCACACATTATTATGATGTTCTTCCCATGTGTGTCAGTATCTCTTATGAAGTTTGCAGCTAGTAGGAGGCCATATAGCTCTCCTATATAGTTGTTACCTTCACTCGTCACGGATTTCTTCAGACAGACTGGTGAGCTCTTTAGGCCATTAAGGTAAACAACAGCTGCGCTTCCCGTTGGGCCAGGATTACCCAGTGTAGAGCCGTCTGTAAAACATACGATTTCATCACGTGTGACTCTTCCCAACAGTTTCTGCACCTCTTCTGTACCTTCCTTCTTGTTTAGTGCGTCTTGTATCTGGAATATTTTCCTCGTTCTTACAGGTTTGAAAGACAATGTGTCCTTTTCATACTTATATTCCTCTTCCACTTGTATGGCAGCTTTCTTCCCCATACAGTGTTTGTAGCATCTGTCCAGTCGTGTTAGTGTTGATGGCGTCTTTTCATTTTCCGCCGCTTTCCACCTGCTCATCATTTGTCCTATGGGTGTGTTCTTGCTTTTCATTAGTATTCTGGAAAACTCCATCGCTTGGCACTCTCTCAGGTGTATGTCGAAGGGTGTTACATTTGTCAACACCTCCAGCGCCTCAGTAGCTGTGTGGGATAGGCATCCTGTGATCTTCAGCAGTGCCTGTCTTTGCACTCTTCCTAGCAGCTGTATGGAGTTGTCACTTGCATTGACAAGAAGTGCTGCCCCATATTCCATCTGAGGTCGCACCAGCGTTCTATACACATGTGTGGCAGTTTGTTGATCAAGGCCTGATCTTGGGTCAATCACACTTGATACTGCTTTCAGAGTCTTATATGTCTTCTTAGCTTGTTGTTCCACATGTGCTCTCATATGCAAGTTTCTGTCCATGTGTACACCCATTAATCTTTTTTCTTCTGCTTCTTTCAATATGCTGCTTCCCATCTGTAGTACCACTTTCTTTCTCTGCTCCTTAGGAGGCTGGAATACCATGTATTCAGTTTTGTCTGCTTGTATTTTTGCATTCCATTTGTTACACCACTGTAATGTGCTGTTAATGTCTTCTTGAACTG